>NW_021634233.1:0-51165 GCF_004799145.2 Neltuma alba | reverse complement strand
TTTTGGAGAAAAAACCTTTCCATTCATTGACTATATCTTCATCTTCATTGTGTGAGACCAAAAAACCACCACACCCCAGAGATAAGAGTTTTTCTTTGTAAGACAGTAGAACTGATCTCTTGGACTGGGATGTAAAGGCTTTCTCCTTTGACCCTTCCACCTCCGTGCCTGCTCTATTCCCAGAACCAAACATAAAAGTCATAGGGGTATCACCGATCTCCACCCTTTTGCCCTGTTCGCCTCCCCCTCTCTGATCACTGTGTCCGACACCTCCCCCGCCTCCTTTGCCTCCATCACCGTCGTTCGCTCTTGACATCGATCCTTCAATTCTCTTTTGATACTAAATCGTATATCTTCGTATCTTCATAATTTTAATTTGTTAAAAATGAAACTAGTTGGAGGTTTATGCCTTCATTTATAAATGATTGGGAGAATTGCAATTAGGCCTACCCAAGAGGAATTAAATACAAAAAGTCTCTTAAAATCATAAAATTATTCTGAAGTCCCAAAGAACCTTTTTGCAATAAATTTTATTTGTTTAATTACCAAATTACCTTTCTTTATTTTTTATTTTAGTTTGCATTATGTCACATCCAGTAATATGGCAATTAGGAATAAGAAATATTCCTAAATAATTAAGGGTCAAAAATGACAAGGAGAAATAGAAGAATTTTGGTGGAAAATAATTTTTATAGTTTTCCAAGACAATTATGAAAAGTTTGACTAATTAAGGAAAATTGGTCAAGAATAATTATGGAAAAATATTTTCAAGTCTCAGAAAATTAAGGAAAAATAAGGAAAATATTCCTTGAAAATTATATGGGATTATAAAATTGGTTTTATGACCAAATTGCCCTTGGAGAAATTACAAAGGAATTTAAGGGTGATTTAAGCTAGTTTAAGGTCCTTTATTTGGAAAATTCCAAATAAATATTTTTAAGGAGAATAAAATCCCAAGAAAATTTCCTATGATATCCCAAGGAATTATAAGAGATTATGAAATTAAAAGAAGACCCTCAAGTATCCAAGATTTTTCCTAATTCCTTTGAAAAGAGGAAAAATCACTAAAGAGAAGGAAAATAGTTTTCCTTTTTATTTAATTATTGGGAAATTAAATTTGAGACAAAGAGGGCAAATTGGGAAGATAAAATGAGGAGAGTAATTTATGGATCTGACAGAAAATAATTACAGAGGCCAGAGCACTGTAATTATAGAAAAGAAGTTAAATCCGGAGTAAAAGTGCACCGATAAAGTGTTAATCAGAGTCTTGCACTTTGCTTGGCTCACAAGTCGCCACTTGTCAAGCCTTTAATGGATGGTAATTACAGCTTTCCAAGTGTCAAGCTACCATTGGAGAGGATCTTGACTTTGGAATATAATTACATTATGAATTAAGTTAATTAAGAGAGAGGTTTCAAGGAGGCTTAGGCAATTGACACTTGGACTTTCATTAAATGTGGTAAATGAGATATTTTGAGAGCATTAATTGAGTATTTCCTCCCCCCATAATCTGATCTCACTTCGGTCTAGAGGAAAAGAGAGAGAGCAAGAGTGATTTGTGAAGGGATCAAGCCAAAAGCAAGCATCTTTGATCTTCCAACTAAGATTCAAGTTTGGTAAGTTGTTCTAAGATTATCCTTGCTTTGTTTTATTGATTTGTATGGTGAAATTTCTGGTTTTCCCTCTTCATTGGAGCTGGCTGAAATGCTTATGGGGTAGGGGAGGAAATTTTATGGTTCAATTTTGCTAGAACACTTCAAAGTATGATAGATCCTAGTGGTTACAAGGGGTTGTAGGTTGATTTTGAAGTGTTTTCTTGTTATGAAGCTTGAGACCCATTTCAGCCAAACCAAGATCTGAACCCTAGGATGTGTTTTTCAAAGTTTTAAGGCTTCCATTGTGTTCAAAATGAAAAATGGTGTAGGGTAAACCTAAAGAACAAGTGTTGGAAGCCATAGAATCAAAGTTACAATTTTTAGATTTTGAACCCTAATGGTTCGGCCAAGCTGAAACTAAAAGGGGGAAATTTATTTTGTTAAATCCAAGTAGATATTTGGAATCTACATGAAAAACCATGTAGGAAAAGGTCAAGAGGGAATTTTTAGGGTTTATGAAAATGAACTCTAAAAATTCAAGAACAAAGATGGAAGCTTTAAGGGGTTTAGGAGTTACTTGAGTAATGTTATTGATTCTTATGTGGATTGGTTGATGATTCTTGCTGCCCTTTTTGTGGATTGCCATGTTAGAGTTTGGAATTTGTGGAAGCAAGAAAGGAGAACAAGAAAATCAAAGAGTATTGGATTAAGGTAGTAAGATTTAATTGACCTTAACATTGAATGTTGTATTGATTGCTATACAATTTCATGTGCTATTATGTGGTTGAACTAAATGATGAGAATGATGATGATTGTGTAGCTATACTCCTTGCTTTATGTGTCTTGGCTATTGCATGTTAGAGTGCTATATGTATGAGGTAAAGTAGTTCCCTATTAATAGCAAAAGGTTGAAATGCTTGTAATTGATGTATGTTAATGTTTTGGTTGATTGATCTTGCTACTGGGATTTTCAAAAATCTCATCCCCAAATATAATGTAACATTTTAGGGCCTGAAACTCTCAAGAGCAAGCTGTAGATTAGAGGCTAAATTATGGTGTTACACCAAAAAAAAAAGAGTCGTGGACATTTGGTTATGTATAACTATCAACGGTTGGTGCTGTAACCCCTAAGCAGGACATTAGTTTAGAGCCATGTTTTATTTAGTTACCGAACTAATTTCCACACGAAATTTGGCATGCTTAAAGTTCACGTCCTAAGCTTCAATTTGATAGCTAATACATTAAAAATGGCCAAGTATACGATTTTTAATGATTTTGCAAAGTTAAGGTTCAGAATATGGAAAAAGGATTTTTGCTAAATGGACAGAGGTGAATTTCACAAAAACCTGACGCTTTTTTAAATGGAATTGGTTCATAAGCTTACTTTAATTGAAAGAAGATTCAAAGAGGTTTTTATAGAATTTTGAACCACTCCATTTTGATTTTTGTGGAATAAGTTTTGAATTTTTGAAGTTGGACCAGAAAATTGGATTTTTACCCAATGAACAGTAAAAATTCTGAAAATAAACGTTTTTCATGAATTTTGAGCCCAAGACCATCCAATGTGGTCTAAAATGGTTTTAATTAAACCCTAAATGAATCCGATAGTAGGGTGTGACACATTGACAACTGAAAGAGCAGTGGTTGATAACTTAGGGTGCAAAGATTGACAACTGTCGCGGCTGGTTTGACAACACATTTTCTCAGTATATCACACCCTAAGTTGTCAAAACAGCCGCGACAGTTGTTAATCTTTGCACCCTAAGTTGTCAACCACTGCTCTTTCAGTTGTCAATGTAAATTTAAAAAAAAAAAGAAGGGTAACTTGATAAGTAAACAAATAAAATTTATTGTAAAAAAAATCCCTTGAGACTTCAGAATAATTTCATAATTTTAAAGGACCTTTTTATATTTAATTCCCTTAGATGGGACCTAATGGTAATTTTTTCTAAATGATTTTGCTCGTTTACATTCTAAATGATTTTGCTTTCCAATTTGAAAAATTAGCGTCACATCAGTTATATGACACAACTGTGTCTTTGTGGAGAATGATATGTACATAAATTTTAGAAAAATTAAGTAAAAAATTCCTATTTGAAGGTTAAAAAGACTTAAGTTTAAAATAAATATAGACAGTAAAAATTGTAAAAATTAGGATTCGTTACAATACTTTAATAGGTGAGTTTTCCAATTTTCATCATCTTTTTTTTTTGGTCATTTCTAAATTTTACCTTGAATAATTTTAGGTGGCATATTTTAGTAAATACTTTTCATGGCGTAACATTTAAATAATTTTTTTACCTGTCTATAATATATAGATAAAAAAGCCCTTTTATTCTTTTGGTAGTTAGGTTATGCGCATAAAACAGTAAATTAAACCAAATAGACTGTAAAATCTCATATATGAATTTCCATATAGATTTAGAATTAGCGTGATTGATTTTTCAGTATATAAGAATATAAGATAGATTTGATAATCATTTATGGTGATTCGCATTGCTTTTGACATAATTATAATAAATTTGTGAGTACTATTTTTGCTTTTACTATATTTATATGATAAACATAAAATTTCAATAAATTAACTATTTTGAACCGTATTTACAGTCCCCACTAACTTAAAATCTGATTTATTTTTATTTGCATAAATAATTAAATCACATATTAACTCTCAAAATTATATAATTCGTAATCAAACAAAAAGTTTTGTTCTGACCCAAAAAAAAAAAAAAAAGAAAACAAAAAGTTTTGGAATTTTGTTGCCGACAATAATTAATATTTTAGCAAACGCTGATTTCTCTCACTATTTCTTATCTCCTCTGTTCGATCTGATCTTCTCTTTTGATGCAGGAGTTTTTGGTCGAAGGATCTGAAAATGTGCTTTGCTAGAGTTTCAAGGTATGCCTTCGCATCCGGTCAAAAAAAAAAGGTATGCCTTCGCAAAGTTTCCCTTGTTTTCTGCATGGTCTCCGTCTTTATTCCGTCTTCCTCCTTCGTATGCCCTGCTCTCCGCTTCTGTTTCCGTTCCAATTCGATAAATCCTCATAATATTGAAGACGCTGTGTCTTCTTTCCATGGCCTACTTCATAGGCGCCCCCACCCTCTATAGTCCAAATCAATCAGATTTCCTACTGTTATCTCCCTTTTCGCGCAAGCGGAATCTAAGGGTTTCACGCCATCTTTCGTTACACTGAGCATCTTGATTAACTGTTATTGCCATGTTCGTCGAATGACCTTTGCTTTCTCTGTCTTAGGCAAGATTTTTAAAATCGGCTGTCAGCCAAATACGATTACTTTGAATACACTAATGAAGGGCCTTTGCATCAACGATGACGTTGAGAAGGCCTTAGATTTTCTTGATGATCTGATAGCAAGAGGATTTCGGTTGGATGGAATTAGTTATGGCACGTTAATCAATGAATTATGTGAGAATCAGAAAACAAGAGCTGCGGTTAAATTGCTCCAAAAGATAGCGAGAGGACCAGTTAAGCCTCATTTAGTTATGTGTATAAATATAATTATTGATGGTTTTCGCAGAGAAAGACTCATAACTGAAGCCTGTGATTTATTTTATGAAATTATTGGTAACAGGATATCTCACAATGTTGTGACCTACAACTCTGATATATGGTATGGCCAGAAGCTGCAAAATTGTTTAATGAAATGAGGCTTAAAGGCATCAACCCTGATGTTCATACTTTTAGTATATTGGTTGATGCATTTTGTAAGGAAGGAAGTGTCAACAACGCTAAAGCTATTGTTGCTATGATGATGAAGTATCGTACAACGCCTAAATGAGTACTATATGATCAATTATGTTAGTGAGGCAAGAGAATTTTGGCTCCTAATATTGTTAGTTGTAACATTTTGATTAATTGGCTCTGTAAAATCAAGATGGTAGATGATGCCATGGATCTCTTTAAAGAAATGAAGTGCAAAAGTTTGATTACCAATCTTGTTAGCTGTAACTCTCTTGTTGACAGTTTGTGCAAGGCAGGTAAAATATCATATGTGCAAGATATTGTTTATGAGATGCATCATGCTCCAGATATAATATTTTACAATATCTCGTTGGGTGAATTGTGCAAAAGTCATCATCCTGATGAGGCAATTGCTTTATTTAAGCGAATGTTTGACCAAAGGATTCATCCTAATACATGCACATATACCATAATTTTGTATGGTTTATGCAAGGGTAATAGATTAAATACCATGTGGCAGATTTTTCAGTATCTTTTGGTTAATGGCCATCCTTTGAGTGTCCATGCATATAATGTAATGATTAAAGGACTTTGTAAAGAGGGTTTGTTTGATGAAGTGAAGGATTGCATTATAAAATGAAAGAGAGTAGATGCGCACCTACTTTTGTAACTTTTGAAACAATCACTAGACCTCTTTTGGAAGAAGGTGAGAATGACAAGGCAAAGAATCTTTTGGATGAAATGCTTCACTAGAGGTCTCCTAAAGCGACAGAAGAAGGTTTGATACTTTGCTCCACATCTTTTTGATTGATGATCCTTGATACTCATATTAGTGATGAAATTTGCTGTAATAGTAACCAGTTTGTTTCATCAAAGCAAACTTTGTGGACTATATAATGGCTGGCTTCAATTGCCTATATTCTGTTTAAATCTTATGTTTTATTTTTTATTTTTTTTAAAATTTTTCATTGCTAGTAGTTGTCAAGTTATTTTTCTCTTTTTGGCTTAACATGACTTTATTATTTCTTTCTTTGTGGTTCATTGCTAATTTTATTTATTAACTCTTTGGCATTTTATTTAAAACAAAATCTATTATGTGGTGCTTTTAATAGTACGATTGCAGGACATAATAGTTATTTGTGCTTTTCAAACTTTACAATATTCTCTAAGCTCCGATGAATTATTTTGTCTGACCATGTTATGAAAGTTTATTCTCTTGGGAGCTGATGTTTTGTCTCTTACTCATGTATAATTTTTCAATAACCCTAAGCAACTGATAGATATTTGCTACCAATGAAAGAGAGCAAATTTAGGGTATTTTTGTGCGAGATATAGAATGATATTTAGGTGGGTTCAGCTTAGTGTTATTATTGTGGGATACTAACTTTGGCAAAAATGAGTATCTGATATTGAATTAATTTTTGTTGTTTTTTTGGGGCATCAATGCAGTATGATTCAAGAGGAAAGGCTCTATCGTGCTGGACATGTCTTTTGGCTTTAGGAGTATTTCAGTCATGCATAACAAATGGCCATAGAGAAAGTGTAGAAGTTGTTATTCTTGCAGTCTTTTTGTTGAATGCTTAGTAAATTTCGGCTCCTTTGATTACTCAATATTCATATTACGCTTTGCTGAATCATGTGGCGACTGTTACTAGAAGTTGGTGTCATTTCTTTTGTTTTGGATTTTGATTTTGATACCTGAAAAATGAAAATACCACTTACTATTTATTGTTCTAATCAGCAAAGTCTGAATCTTCGATAGTAGTATTGGTTTTTGGGAGTCTGTAGCATTTATTAGGTACCAAATAAAATTACAAACAAACAACAAGCCTTATCCCACTAGGTGGGGTCGGCTACATGAATCACACGACGCCATCGTGCTCTGTCAACAACCCAATCCTTAGATATGTTGTTGATTAGGAGGTCTCGTTCAATGACCTCATTCAGCGTTCTTCTCGGTCTTCCCCTGCCTCTTTTTATGGGACTCCATCTTGTTTGATCCACCCTCCTCACCGGGGCCTCCAAAGGCCTTCTCTGCACATGTCCAAACCATCTTAAGCGATTTTCAACCATTTTCTCTTGGATAGGTGCCACACCGACTCTTGTCCTGATCTTTTCATTTCGAATCCTATCTTTTCTTGTATGACCACACATCCATCTCAACATCCTCATTTCTGCTACTCCGACTTTGTGCTCTTGTTTTCCCTTTATTGCCCAACATTCACTACCATACATCATAGCTGGTCTTATAGCAGTCCGATAAAATTTTCCTTTAAGTTTCTCAGGTACCTTCTTATCGCAAATAATTCCGGTAGCTTTCCTCCACTTTAACCAGCCAGCTTGTATTCTATGAGAAATGTCTCCATCAATTTCCCCATCCTCCTGTATAATGGATCCTAGGTATTTAAACTTTGATACTTGAGGAATAATTTGCTCTCCCATCCTCACCTCCAAATCCCTATTACCTTGCCTCCCTCCAAAATCACAATGCATATATTCTGTTTTGTTCCTACTCAAACGGAAACCTTTCGACTCCAAAGTCCTTCTCCATAACTCCAAACTAGTGTTAATCTCTTCTTTTGATTCCGCCATAAGAACTATATCATCTGCGAAGAGCATGGACTTAGGGATTCTTTCTTGAATAGGTTTAGTTAGAACATCCAGAACAATGTTGAACAAGTACGGACTCAGAGAGGATCCCTGATGTAGGCCAATCTTAATAGGGAAGTCCTCTGTCTCCCCCCCAGGCGTCCTTACACTGGTAGTTACCGCCTTATACATATCTTGTATGACTTTGATATACGCAACCCGTACACCTTTCTTTTCCAAAGCCTTCCACAATACTTCTCTTGGCACACGATCATAAGCCTTTTCCAGGTCAATAAAAACCATATGTAAATCTCTTCTTTTACTTCTATATCTCTCCATTAACCCCCTTAGTAAATAGATTGCTTCCGATGTGGATCTCCCTGGCATAAATCCAAATTGGTTTTCCGAAATAGAAGTCTCCAACCTCAATCTATATTCCATCACTTTTTCCCACAACTTCATTGTATGACTCATAAGTTTTATCCCCCTGTAGCTTGCACAGTTTTGAATGTCTCCTTTATTCTTGTAAATAGGAACTAAAATGCTTTTCCTCCACTCATCCGGCATATTTTTAGAGCGTAGAATTTCATTAAAAAGCTTGGTTAGCCACGCCTCCCCCTCATCGCCCAAACATTTCCAAACTTCAATAGGGATACCATCAGGCTCAACGGCTTTTCCATTGTCCATTTTCTTGAGAGCCGCCTTAACCTCTCCGATACGTATCCTGCGGTAGAAAGCCAAATTCCGATCATCTTCGTTAATTAGCAAGTCCTGCAAGTCCTGAGTCGCATAATTGCTTCCCTCATTAAACAACTTGTAAAAGTAAGCCTCCCATCTGTCCTTAATATCACCATCAGTAACTAACACTTTACCATCTTCATCCTTTATACACTTTACTTGGTCCAGATCTCTCTTTTTCCTCTCCCTTTGCTTCGCGATCTTGTAAATATTTCTTTCTCCCGTCTTTGTTCCTAACTCCTGATAAAACCTTTCATAAGCTTTAGTACGTGCTTCGCTCACTGCTCTCTTTGTCTCTTTTTCAGCCAACTGATACTTTTCCTGGTTCTCTACACTATTGCACAAGTGTATGGCCTTAAAACAATCTTTTTTCTGTTTGACTTTCTCTTGCACACTCTTATTCCACCACCAAGTCTCCTTATCTCTTTGACCAGGACCTTTGGATTCTCCCAGAATTGCTTTAGCTACCAAACGAACCCTTGAAGCTATCTCTTCCCACATCATGTTTGCATTTCCCTGCAACTCCCAATTCCCTTCCTTCAAAAGAGTCCTTTTGAATAACTCCTGCTTCTCTCCTTTTAACTGCCACCACTTAATCCTGGGTTTTGCCACTTGATGGTATTTTTGCCTGGTACTCTTAAAACATACATCAAGGATAAGTACTCTATGTTGGGCACTCACCCCGTCTCCTGGAATCACTTTGCAATTAGTACACAATCTTCTGTCCGGATTCTTCACCAAAAAGAAATCAATTTGTGATTTTGAGACACCACTTTTGTACGTGATTAAATGCTTCTCTCGCTTCTTAAAACAAGTGTTGACAATCTTAAGATCGTATGCAAGAGAAAAATCGAGAATAGATTGTCCTCCACTATTAAGCTCCCTAAAACCAAAACCACCATGGGCCCTACTGAATTGTCCTGCTTCTTTACCAACATGTCCATTAAGGTCCCCACCGATAAAATTTTTTTCTTCGAGTGGTATGTTTTGAACCAAGCCCTCCATATCTTCCCAAAACTTATCTTTAAGGTGTGTCTCTGCCCCAACTTGAGGTGCATAGGCACTAATGATATTGATAGTATCCTTTCCAACAATTACTCTTAACGATATTATTCTGTCCTCAAACCTTTTAACCTCTACCACGTTTTTTTTTCATGTCCCATCAGCGATGAAACCAACCCCATTCCTTGTGCTCACCTTTCCTGTGTACCAAAGTTTATACTCTCCAAGTTCCTTGGCAGCTTCTCCAGTCCATTTGGTTTCTTGGAGGCATAAGATATTAATCCTTCTGTCCCTCATAACTCCTGCTACTTCTATAGATTTCTCATTTAACGTCCCAATATTCCAAGTGCCAAATCTAATCTCAGTCTCATGAACTAACTTCTTTAGCCGCCTCCGTCCAAGAGAGTGCGGTAGCCCTTGCTCATTTAACACTACATCCGGGCGACGATGCAGCGGCTCTAGCTCATTTCTCACTGTACTCGAGCCATACAGCGCGTCACATCTGGGCAACGACCTAGCATTAGCATAATTACTTCGTTGATCCATGTTCATGAGATTCGACGGGTTTTTACGTTGGCTGTCGAGGGCCTAACACAACCCTCCTCCTTTATCCGGGCTTGGGACCGGCTATACAACATAAGCGGAGTTTAGGTACCAAATAAAATTGTGAAAGAATTTTTTTTCTTGTTAATTTCTTGTTTAAGGAATACTATCATGCGAAAAATTTTCACTTTCCACTTACTAATTCATCGTTTGTGCATGCTATAATGTTGATAGTCTGCAAGGTATCTTGAAGTCTTGAAATTTTCTGTTTTTGTGAACTGGTGCTTTCAAAGCTCTGCATTTTCCTTTTTCTTGTATGACTCATGGGGGTGAAATGTGAAGTAATTATCTTCCTATTTCTAATCAATATGTGTAACTTACTCTTTGATGCTCTCATACAACTACACAAGGCTTACAAAACAATTAATGAGTGGCTGGCCACCTGACATGAGTTAAACCTAAGGGTTTGGCTTGGGTTTTGGCTTTTTTCCTTCCAAAACCTAAATGATACTTGAACCACAGCTTTTATATTTTTAAATTTATTTTTTTCATGGTTAGTATTAGACCATTAATCTATTAGTTTTTACCTTTTAATTTTTGGTTTAACTAAAGCCCAACCCAAAATGCTTCAGCAATTCAAAAATACACACTCAATCCTTTTAAATGCATTTACTCGTGTTTATTTATTTATAATGAAATCTGAATCATTTTATTCTGGATATAAGATTGTTCATGGCCATTCTTGAATGGAAATGTTGTGAAGGTGACCTGAAAGGGGATGTTGTGAATGCATTTACTCTAGTGTTGTGACTTGAAACACACATCAGACCTCTTTGTGAAAAAGGAGAGAATGATGGGGCAAATAATGTTGTTGACGAGATATTCACCGGAGGTCTCTTGAAAAGATAAAAAGTTAAACGCTCCAAATTTTATATGATACTTGTGTTCTCTCCTGAAATGTTTGGATTCTGTCGTGTAAATTAACGATTGTTTTAAAAAGACCATGATTATATTTTGCTAGGTTGGACTTCAATGAAAAGAATGCCTGAACTTCTTAAAGGCATGGGTGTATGAGTATTATTGCAGCAGTCAAAAAACCTCAAAACCAACCTTCCATGAATGCGCATGCTTTCTTTCCTGCAATGCTGCATAGCTGTGGTGTAATTTTCATTTCTAATAATTGTGTACTTGAGTACAGCATACTTTATTGTACGCCGCCACTTGTATATGCTTCTGTGATTTTTCTTTCCATATTTATACTTTTCCCTCAACGAGAAAAATGGAAAAGCTCCTTATAGGTACCAAGTTGTTGTATAGCATATCGGTGTGATTTTAACTTTTTGTTGTTTTTTTATCTTGATATTTCTACCTAAAATTTTGAAATCTCTGATAAAGCAAATCCAAATTGGGATTGAAAAGCAACTTCATTGATTTCCCTCTTCTCCCCTTTAACCTTTTCACCCTTCATATCGTATCCTAGTATTCTTGAATGCTAACGTTGTTTTCACTTTTTTTTTCCCCCCCCCCTCCTAATCAGCATCGGCCATGATTGCTGCCAACATTACTGGGTTTATAAAAGCAGTGGGAATTATAGCATTGTGTGCCAGAGATGAAGGAAATGGTAAAATGACTCTTGCAAGGCATGTTTGTGTTGGGAGGAGGCATGTTTGTGTTGGGAGGAGGCATGGCCATTTCGGTTCGGTTAATTCCCTCGAGCGGTTTGAAAAACAGACACATCAGTTGAAAGCGAAGTAGGATTTGGGAGAATAATTGATGCTCCACTGGATTCTTTTCTATTAAGCTTGCTTTTGGTGACTATGCTTGTTATGGTGAAGAAGAGATTGAAAATGGAAATGTTGGAGAGGAGAGCATACGAAGGGTAAACCCTTTGGCCTTGTTAGACGTGTTTGGAATGAGGGACTGGGTTGACTTAGGACTGCTTAATCCACGTACATGGGATTTGCTTAAACTCAATCCATCAAAATGAAGTTATCTGTACCCCGCATGGCATTCGAGTTTGATTAGATGGGCAAAGTAGGGCTCCTACGGCATCTATGACTAAAATGATGCCTATTTATTGTTGAGTATGAGTATATTCAATCACATTGTTGCAATGCAAAGTTTCGTTTTATTGCCCAGTCAATTTTGTAAAAGTATGCTCTGGTTTAGTTTTCCTAAGTAAATGATGTATCTTTCACTATTACTCCTCTGGTTCTATTTATATTTATAAGGCAGAGAGAGAAGGTTTTTGTTTTGTCTTATTTTATAAGTTATTTTATTAAATTTTTAGTGTAAATGTACTATTTTGTCTTTTATTTATTATATTATAGATAATTATCTCTTTTGAAAGGTGCATGTGTTAAATATGGTAAAGTTAAAAAATTGTTATATTTTAATAGAGAATTAATGCATTTTAAGATTTTTTTTTAGTTTATGTGAAATATACTGGAAATGTCTTATAAATAAGATTAGAAGAGTACATGATAAAGAAATCAATTTAAGACGTGAAAGTCTAACATATATCCAGATGTCAGAGTTGGAGCTGATTATCATCCCCTGAAGAATTGGAGGCTGTTTTTTAGATTGTGCCTCAGAAGAGCTTTTGTGTCTGATAAGTTTAAAAGTTCGGTTTGGTCAATACTTAGAAAATGTCATCTTTTTCCATCAAAGGACAAATAAGAAATGAAATATTTATTCCTATATATTTACTTATGGTTCTTCCATCAAAACACAAATATCTGCTAATTATATAGTTATTTTTACTTAATTTATAAAGATTAAGAAATAAGTTAAATTAATTATTCATCATTAATAAGGATTTTTATTCAAGCCTAGCTGTTATTGATGGATATAAGAAACATAGGACCATTGTTTAATGCATTTATTTTATTATTCCTATTATGCTCCTATTAATTATATGGAATAATTCGCTGGCAAAAAAAAAATATATGGAGTAATTGAGTTAAGTGTTATTAATAAAACATATGTCCAACGTTTAATATGGGCCTTCTTTAAAAGAATTTTAAATCTGAATTTTTTTTTAATTTGTTTCTTATAAGAAGAATTGAATGGAATATATAATAGGAGTTTTTTTTAACTACTTTACATACAAGATTTAAGAGATTTATTTAAGTTCTGCGAGAGAGAGAGAGAGAGAGAGAGAGAGAGAGAGAGAGAGAGATATTTAGTAGAGTTAGACAATGGTATTAAGTTTGTCAATAATTTGTCTGGTTCCAAAATTACTCGTGAAATTGTTGGGCAATTGTTTTCTACTTAATTAATTTATGTCTACTTTTCCAAGTAATTAATAAGAGTACCTTTCTAAAAGAAAATTAATACACTAGACCACTGAAAATGTTCTTATGAGAGTGACAAGACAAACTTTCAAAAAATTACATTTTTTTATAAAAAGGACATCAGGGGGTAATTATTTTTTATTGTTAATTTTTATCTACGAACATAAATTATTGGTAATAATTTCCATTTCATTCGGAGTTAGAGTAATGGATAGCAGCGTGAATGCTAGCAATAATATTAGGAACAATGTACTGAACAGCAATATTGAGCATAACATCTTCCCAAGCCTTTACTATATAGATCATGAGTTTGTTTCCTAATCAGGATGGCTAAGGTTATAATGTTCCGACAGTGGAAAAATTAAGAGTTGTTTTATAACGTTCATAAAAGCTTAATGTATTATGCTCAGCTTGATTTTGTGTCAAAAATTTTCAAAACCATAATTTTCAAGATTTTTAACATAAAACTAAACATATACTTAAATATTGTCATAGACCCTTCATTTTTTCTTAATGTGTATATATATTCCTTTAGTTCTATTTAAAAGTCACTTTCAATATATTTATTGAAATCAAGAAAAACTTTAAACTCATTAACCATGTCTTAAAATTTAACAACTTTTAACTTTACACTTATATAATATACACTATACCTCATGGAAAAAAAGTTTACATAATAATAAATAAAGGATACGCTCGTACATTTATATAAAAAATTTTATAATGTGACTTATAAATGGTGTTAGAATGGTTGATCATCCAAGAAGAGGGCTAAATTGAGTGTTAATTAAAATCAGAAACCTTCTTGCAATATAGTGAAAACCATAAGAAACTTAGAATATAAAAATAATGAACAAGATAAGCGTGATAAGAGAAGTAAAATAGTTTGGCTGGACGTATAAAGAAGTAAGGGAAAAGAAGATGCAAACTATGATTTATCCTAGTTCGGCTTCTCCATAGACCTATGCCCAATCCCCAGAACACTTCTGAAATTTTCAATACACTATATCTCTCAAGTTTAAATCAGGTACTTGAGAATAACTACAACTCCCTCAAGTTTTCTATGGGTACCTAATAACCATTCTTCCTTACAACTTATAAAGTTACAATTTGTTTCCCGCTCAAGATCTCTCTAGTTTGAGCAACTCTCACAAAGATTAATATTTACAATGGAAGCATTCTTCTCTCTATAAAGTAGATTTTCTTAAACACTAAAGCATGATGAGAATATAATTTCAGAGCTTTAAATATAAAAGTAAGAATCTCATAATTTTGACATTATAAATGCATTTGCTCTCTCTTCTTTTTTAAATTGAATTATCTTCTATTTACATATGATATTGAACATTTGACCGTTGAACATTTTCTTCCCATTTGGCTTGAAGAATATGATTGTTGAAACTAGTCATTGGAAGCTTCTGGCAAAAAGTTGATTAGCAACGTCATCAGTCTGTTGTGGCTTAATCCCTACTCAATCACTTGCTAACACATGTTGTTGGATAATCTCAGACATTTTCATAAGTATCAAATATGTTTAGATGGAGTAACAAAAGATTTAGACTTGATTTTGAATCCATCAGAAAACAAGTGTGAAGAAGTTATCTCTGACTGGAATAGTTATTCAAGTAAGCGTATGAGTTAGAAATATATCACCTATTTTTCTTGCTTTTACTTGATAACTAACTTGAGTATGCCTTTACTAGACAACTTGTTCAAGTATGAAGTAGAAAATAGAACTTCTTGTTTTTGACATTGGAACTCTGATGCAAACAGAACGAATGTCAATTTTGAGTGATCATAAATATTCCAATTCAACTCCAAATTTGGCAAATGACCTATAAGTAGAAAGGTCTTCAAGTCTACTTTCAAATGCAACAAGTATACTCCAAAAGTCCTTGTAGTTTCAAAGACATCTTCATCATAGTGACTGAAGATCAGGGATAAGGTGTGAAGCCTTAGTAGCATCTTCCGAGCGGCAAATCTCCTTGATATGAAACTCTTTGGAGTTTTTCTTCATATCAATGAACCATGTTCTGAATTTAGTTTCGTATGAATCAAGTTTCACCTCAAACAAATTTGTAGCTTAGGAAATATTATAAAAATACCGAACATGTGTTAGAGCTAAATAAAGAATAAAGCATAACAAGAGTATGTGTTTTCTCGAAAAGTACTGGAGTAACATGTAACTTGAAAATGAACTCAAGAAACACATGTCAAAATCATCTCTGAAGGTTATATTTAAGTTTTGGTGAAATATGATTCAAGATGTGATTATATAGCTTCTGGTTTGAGCATTTTAACTTCCAATTGAACTATTCTAGCTTTTAATTAGTCATAGCAACCTCTAATATCAAATCTAAAAAATTGAATCTTGATATTCCCATTGTCCATTGTCCATGTTTTTACTTTAAAAATTTATCAAATTAAATATTACTCGATTACTTTATTGAGTAATGTTGCTTAGATAACTTGATTTTAGCTTTTCTATTCTCGACCACTTTGATTCGAGGTCATGCTTCTTAGTCATACTCTCTCATTTCTTCTTCTTCTTGATCATTCAACATGGTGAAATTCAACATGATACCTCCTTTCTTTACTTGATCAATCTACACAAGATATTGTCATTGAATATAGTAGTTAGTCAAAGTTTGAGATAAACATTTGATGCAAACTTTTTGCCCTTTGAGTCAAGTTAGAATAAAATTTAAAAACTGTGGACTCTTAAGTGCTAACTTGAAGATTTTTTCGAGAATATAGTGAATAAATCTTTTTCACAGAGAATTTAAAGTTTAAAAAACAAAAGTGTTATTACTTGAGTTCCTAATTGAGAAGAAGACTACTTGATAAAGAGTTCAAGAAGCAGCGTTTTTGAAAAGATTTTTGAAAAAAATGATAGAAGGAACCTTTTACTCAAATATGAATTAAACTCATAAAACTCAAAGTTATTATCGAAAAACTAGTTTCCCGATAAAAAGCTTGTATAAAAAAAAGAATCTTAGGAACAAGGTTCTGGAGAAATTTATCGATAACCAAGAAAAGTTTTAGATAATAAAGCCAGAAACTTGATAACATTATTCTAGATAACATTATTGAGAAATGTTCAAAAACTTTGGTTAAACAATAGAAGCTCAAATATAGTTCTGGAGAAATCGAGTTTCAAAAAGAATAAGAAAAGATGAAATTACAAACTTGAGTTGATGTTTGAAAAGCCAGAAACTTGAAAAGGTTCTAGAGAAAACAAATTTGCAGGCAAAATCATTTCAAGGGAACAATCAATAAAGTTATCAAGAAAGTGAGAACTCAATAACATGTGAGTTTGATAGAGTAAATATATCTTTTTATGTTGATCAACTTAGATACTCAAGAAATTAATTGAGAAACTGAAAAGTCGACAAGATTCTCAATAAATAAAGGATTTAAACTTTATTTTAGACAGTTTGGGAAGGTATGCTTCAAAACTATAGAACGTTATCACGAAGCCTAATTATCGATAATGTTATTGAGAAAAACTCTACAAAAACTATTTCAACAAAACTTGATAACATTATTGAGAAAAGTAATAAAAAACTAGTAAACCAAAAATATTTATCATCATCAAAACTAATTATATCTAATAAATGAGACAAAGATATTTTCTTTCTCCCACACTAGAGGAATATATTATTACTTATTTCATTATTCTATCCATCTATATTAAATATATAAGTTGTTTGGTCACCTTGTTTAAAAACTATAAAATAGTATGTGATCTATTTTGATTTTTGACCCATACAAATGCAAAAGCTCTAAAACATAAAAGAAAACAAAGAAAATTTTGCATGGGTCTAAAGGAGAAATATTAAGATTTGATGCTCTTATGAAAAAGGTTTTTTTTGTCAATAATATAAAAGGATTAAACTTATTGTGCTCATCTTTAAAATCAAATTATTTTTATTTACAATGTTTAAACACTACTTTAAACAAAATTAAAATTGAACTACATAATTAAATCCTAATCCTATAAGTTGTTTGGTCACGTTGTTTAAAAACCACATAATTAAATTATTTTGGGTCTAGAAATGCAAAAAATAGCCTAAAATAGGCAGGTTATCAGACCCCTTTTGGCAAGAGTCTTAGAAAATTTCTGAAAGGATAGAAGGATTTCCAAGTACCAATTGCAAAGTAAAAGTTTGCTAAGACTAAGAGATGAGAAATATAGAGACTCTGGTGAAGTCTCGAGGTCGAGTATGAGAAATTGAGATGATTATGGGCTAAAAGTTATTTTAGAGACCTCAATGAAATGATTCTTGAGGTTAAATCCTAATATGGACCAAACCATAATTTTGAAAAGTTTTAGGCCAGAAAGGGTAATGATGAAAAATATGCTTAAAATTCCAGAAAAATTTCATAAAATGAAAAATGAAGTATAAAAGTCTATTTGATATTAAAAATGATAAAAATACCCCCAAAATGAATTTAAGAGATTTTTAGAAATTTAGCTAATTATGGGAACTTTGGATAATTAGAAAAAATTAGTCAAGGTCAATTATTTTAATTATATGGAGGCCTCAAATAATAAGACAAAAATGTGAAAAAATTAGTATTATAAAATTGTTCCCAACCCTTGGCAGTGAAAAGGTTGGCTTTAAAAATATTTAAAGCCAGATTTTTACTGAAGGGGGTATCGGAGGAATCTTTAAAAGAGATATCTATAGGTTGAGTTTTGGTTTGAGAAAAATTAAAAAATTTTCTCATAATAAATGAGAATTAATGAAGCAGAGGGGTGAATTTTTAGAAACAGAAAATATTAGAGAGCTTTTGGTCAAAGTTACAATGGAATAAAGTATTATGATATTTCCTTTAAGGAACAAAAACCCTAAAAGCACTTTCCACCTAATTTTTGTCATCATAATACCACATGAAGCCATTTATGGTGAGAGAAGAAGGATAATTACAAGATAAAGGTAACAGAACAGATGCCAATGTTATCGGGTAAGGCACGACTTGAAAAATTACTTGATACAGTGTAATATTGTAAATTTAAGGGATGAGTAACCTAGGATTTATTTTTGGACGATTTTTTCCTATTAAAGGAGAATTTTAGCAATTGTCAAAGGGCAAAATTGGAAAGGAATAAAGAGATATATGAGTTGTCTTCCAAGTTAAGCCAAGATACATGGGAAACTAGAGAGGGAGACACATGGCAATTGTAATTTCCTCCAACTTCAGGGGCAAAATAAAGTCCTTAAGTCTATATGGAACTAGTAAGAGGTTGACACTTTATTAATGTAATTTTAAGTAACTTTAAGGGCAAAGTATGAAGGGTAACTTGAGAGGCCATTATAAATACCCCACCTCTCCTATTTCATTGAAGAATTTCGGCTAACACAAGAGAAAGGGGAGAGGGCTGAGTTTTGCATGAGGAAGAAGGAGAAGAGGAAGAGCATGAAGTCTTAGGCTAAACCGAGCTTCAAGACAAAGTAAGGTTATGGATTTTGATGTAGTTTATAATGCTCTATGTATTGCAAAGCTTGATTATGGTTTTTGATGAGTTTTAAAAGTATGAAACCCTAGGGGAAGGTGTTGTCCAATTGTGATTAAGTTATAAAAAGAATTGATTGAAGTTAGATTAATAATTAAGCAAAAGAAAAGAGTAGAAATCAAGTGGTTTTATGATGAAATTGGAAAGAATTTAACTTCTCCTTGACATTGTGTAAGTTTCAGCCATATTTAGCATAACACCTCCTTTAATACCTCATTATACGTTGATTGGAACCATTGTACAGCGTTTTCCAACATTTCCGGATGAAAAATTTCAGTTTCAAAATGTTACCTTTAATTCTGTTTGTACACTGTTCATCTGAAAACGGGCCAACTTTGAAAATTTATAACTAAATCTATAAAAATTGAAATGAGGTGGTTCCAATTTTCACATGAAGCTTGCTAAGAGTTCTATAGAGAGAAAAAATATTCATTTGGCTCAATTCCATCCAGAACAGCACCAGAAAAATTGACAAGATGTACTGTTCATATGGTCAATTTTCTAATTTCTAGTATTTTTGCCCAACTTTGGAATGGCATAACGCTTAGCACAAAACTCCAAATTTGATGGTTTACCACTTCATTTAAATCTAAAAATGAGATCTATTTGCCTGTAAAATTTCATGCCCAAATTCTAACAATTGCTCATTTTTTTATGTGTCACAAATTTGTCATCTTTTAGGGTATTTTTATCCCCTAATTCCACTTTCATTAACTTTTTGTTTCCCTTTTTCCTTCTCCTTAACCTTGTGTCATTGTACCATTCAATCTTCCAACAATAGGGCATGTCATATAAACATAATTTGCATTATATTAACATTCATACTCCATTACAAATTAACATCAAACTCATTAAAACATTACACAACTTTCCAAAATGTCATAAATTCCCTATTGCTCCTTCATCCCAAGACCATTTCCTTGCCCTTGCCATCAGATGAATCATTCCCTATTTGAGACATAATTTAACATAGAGAATGATATTTCATGGAAATCTCAGTAGCAATTGAATTACAATTATCATGCAAATCAAGCAAGTTATAATGTGACATGTTATGATACCTCAAAACATAATCGAACCACATAAAATCATGCTTAATGCCATGCTAGGAGAGGAACATCAACACTCCCACATTAACACAATTCAATGCATTTGGCCAAAGTATAAACCAAGGTTATTCAACCAACCAAAATCACAACATAAGTTTCTCAATCCAAACAAACAACAAATCACATTAAACAAACAAGATTTACAATCAAATTATAATTCAAAGCTACCTTTTTAATACTTTTCCAATTGGTCACTTCAAGAACAAAGCTTCCTCTTGGTTTCTCCTCACAATGCCTATTAAACCAAGCATAAATATAGGCATATCAATAGCTAAACAACTTATATACAATCCTTAAACTTTAACTTAACAATTCCCCTCCTTTTTCTTTGATTTTTAACAAAATGATTCCTTCTTTAGAATCAATAACCTCATGACTCATTCCTATACAATTTTTCATGAGGAATTCAAATATGGAATCATATTTTCAAAAATCAAACTCCTTCCTCATGAACAGTGACTGGGCAAATAGGGGGTTATATCCTCCAAAAATTTCACTTTTGATTTCAATGATTTTAAATACTTCCCAACTATATATCCCTACACAAAAACATGTTTTAAAGCCATTGGAATCATCAAACCAAACCAAAACAATTTGCTTTTGCATGAATAGTACCAAGCTGAAAATGACATATAGAACCCTAGGTGGATTTTCTTCCAAAAATCAATCCATACACCACTTATACATGCTTGTTCCACTTGATTATTAAGATTTCTATCCTTCACTAAATCTTCCATGGTCCACCGAAATTTTGGCAGTATTTTTCTTAATTTTCCAAGCCAAAGATTTCAACTAACCAAGCTTAAAACTTAGGAATAGGAAGGCATAGGCATACCTTAATGTTTCCTTGATGTAAGCTGAGTGATTCCTTGTCCAAAACCTTTAAGATTTTTGGTTGGTGAGTGCTGGAAACAAAGTGACAGAACCTCCCCTTGTTTTTCTATTTTCCAACATTACTTTGCATTTTTGGAGGGGATATTTATAGGCAAATAAATTGCCATTTTCCCCTGAATTTTGGAAGCATAAGTGGCATAAAAATGGAGTGATTTGAAAGCCATCAAGTGCCACTTAGCTTCAGATCAAAAGATGTGCCCAATTTCTAGATTATTCCACGCAATTATCCCTTAATTTCACATTTTATTTAATAGAAATAGAAAGACCTGGAAGCTGCACGAAATTGGGCCCTTATTGGGCTCAATATGGGCCCCACAAATGGCTTGGGTTGGTCCAAAAAGATGACTCATAATCCAAATCAAAATCCCAAACCAATTTGAGACTTTATCGGTTACTATTCAGTAGTAACTTTTCATAATTTTTCCAAACCTCCAAAAATATATTTCTCTCCATGATAATTCACTTTTTAATATAAGAACATGATCTAAAAATTTTCAGAGTTTTTCACCACCTCTAGGTATTTATTTTGAATTTTCTTTGATTAGGCATTTATCGGTGTTACTGTGGGAAAATAAATTTTCTAAAATTAATTCCTGAACTTCCAAGGCATAAAAATAATTTTATAAATTGAAATAAATATTTAGATTAATTATCCATCTTTTTTCAAATTTATTGAGGCCTCCATCTAATTAAAATAATTATTTTCCTCTGATTTTCTAATATTTTCTTGAAAATCCTTTATTTACAGGAAATTCCATAATAATTTATTTTCACCGTAATTCCACCTTTTAGGCCTCAATCGACTTTCCAAAACCTCTAACCCACACTTTTCCCATTTTTCAGGAATTTTCTAGAATTTTTCTCAAGTTTTCTCGTTTGCCCTTCCTAGATTGATAATTATGAAAATACCAGCTCGGACCTTATTGGGGTTTCACATCAAATGTTGTTTCATTTTCCCGTCTAGTTCCTACATTGACCCTCATCCTAATTTTTAATTCGCTATAGCCAGGTGAAAATTTTCAGGATGTGACATTTAAGACCTGTGTTAGAGTTGGAGTTTGATGATTTTGATGTTTTCAATGTGTTTAGAATGAGAAATTGTATATAATACATATAAGAAAGTAAGTTTAGAAGTATTAGAATTGAAAATAGAATTTTTCCCTAAACCCTATATTGTTTCGGCCAAGTTGAGTTTTAAAGGAAAAAAATTGGATTTTGAGTCCCATTATTTGCATACATCTTTGGTCTTAAACTTATGCTTTTGTAGTTCATAATTGCATATTTTGGGTGTAATTAGTCTTTATTATGCATAAGAGTTGATGATTGGATTTATGAGGTTTTATATGTGTGTTTGTGTGATTTTGTATGTGTGTGCTTTTGATCCCTTGGTTTGTGTGTATTGCAGGTAGTTTCATCAGCATCAGGGACCATTCTACCTTACTTCGCCGCAACGAATTATGGTTTTAGTCATGACGAAGTCTCATCTAAAGGAAACACGGTCACTTACTCATACGGTGTCGTTCTTGACTTAGTCGCGACCAAAAAATTACTTCGTCATGACAAAAACACGAAATTTGCATATTCAAATATTAGATCGTGCGCGTTCAGAGGGGAATTCCATATCATTCTCACTTCGATTTCTTCATCCAGATCTCATTCTCTCCATCTTCTCCACCTCTATTCTATCCCATCTACCATTCCACACCATTCCTAACCCCATTCCATCCATTTCCACCGATTAATCTTCCGCTTTTCCATCAGCTGATCCATTTCTGTCTCCATTTCTGCAATCAATGGCCATTAGAGGACCAGGAGCTCGGTGTAGTTGTTCTCCAGTCATGAGAAGCTGAATTTGTCCACGGCTTGAAGATTGATGAAGCTATTTTGAGTTTCTAGAGCCTAAGGGAAGCTTAATTGTGTTTAATTTCAGTTTCTACTCTATATGTATGTTAATTGTGGTTCAGTTGATATATGTATTGAGGATTGGTACTGGTATGCCTGATTTGGATTCTGATTACTTGTATTGGATTTACCTTCAATGAATATTCAATTGCCTTATAGTCCTTATGTCTATTGTGATTGATTGTTCATGTTCTTGAAGCTTCCAATAGAATGTTCTGGGGTTCTAGGTCTGGTTGAGAGTGAAAGAGCATTTGTGAATCCAATATAAGCTAAGTCCTAAAGCACGTTATCTAATTAACCAGTTAGGTCTAACAATGTTAATTAAGTATAAGAGTATTGGCTTAGTGAGATGCAATTGAACTTAACACAAGTGAAACAAGGAAGTGTAGCTAAGTTAATTATCAAGGAGATTCACTACATCCATGAAAGAGAGCCTTTTCTTGTCGTTCGCTTAGAGGTTCTCACTCAAAAATAAATCCAAGCTATGCAGTATAGTGCAAACTCAGGTCGTTTCACTTTTGGGAGCCTAAATTAGATGTCTAAGTTAGATTAATGCTATGCAGAATAATGAAAAAGGGGTTTTTGGTGTTTTTATCCATTAATGAAATGCTAAAACTAAATGCAATTAATTCAAATCTAAGTGACTATGTTTTTGGATTTTTCTAGATAGTAGTAATGAAGTGAAGTTAATGATATGTAATCTCTTGAATATAGCTTTGAAGCAATCATAGTTCAAAATAAGTATGGGAGTAGAAATCACCAAGTTTTCTAAATGAAAAACCTTAAAGAACTCTTTAAGTCTAGGATCTTAATCAATGGTACCCATTTCATAAGATCCTATTAAGCTCACTTAGTGTGTGTATTAAGATTAATTAATGCACTAGGTTAAATGCAAGCCCAGATCAACTCAACAATCTCACATTACCATGCAAGACAGAGGGTATCAAAAGAGTTGCATAAAAACATACATGTAACCACATGTATTGAAGCTCAAATTCAACACTAATAATCCAATACACAAGACAATCATCCAGAATTGATTACAACCATAATCAGAATAGTTCAGCCCAAATTTACAAATCCTAAGACCTAGAAATTCATAAACAAGGAACTAGAACTCATAGATGAAGCTAACTCCCCTTTGAAGCTTTGTGAACTCATGCTTCTTCCACCATATTCAAGAGTTGAGAAGCTTAGCTAGTCATAACTCTTGAATCAACTCCAACCAGATATTGTTCTTCAGCCATGGTAGCAGCAGATGGAAGAAATAGAAATGGGATTAGGGTTTCTGAGGTGAAAATGAGAGAAGAGGATGAAAGATACGTAGGTGGTGGCTGAATGAATGTCCTCTCCAGTCATCATACCCAAAATAGGGTTTCTAACCCGAAACTTACGTGCATGGGTCGGTTTTTGGGGATGGGTAGGTCAAAATTTCCCGAAATGGTCGGGTCTGGAATTTGCTGCTTCGAGAGGTTCGCCGCGGCGAATAATAGGTTCGTCGCGGCGAAACATGGCAGAGACCTGTCTTCGCAGAAGGGTTTTCGCCGCGGCGAAGTGGGATGTTGGCCGCGGCGAACATAGGCAGAGGGTCTTCTCTTGCTTCTTTTGCCTTGAGTTCTTCAATTCTGGCCCCAAATCTTTAGTGTCCTACAATAAAAAGTAACAAATTGAAGTATCAATTGTCCTAGAAGTTAATTGAATCCAATTAACAACCAATTATGACAATTTAATCCTCAAAATGACACTAACTTAAAGTAAGAACCATAAATCTCAGTTAAGCACAATTTTCATTAAAAAGGACCAGAAAGTATGACAAAAATCATGGATAATGATATGAAAAGAAATTAATATTTTGAGCTCAATCAAATTCCCCCACACTTAGACCTTTGTACTCCTGAACAAAGCGTGAGAGTAATTCAAAGTGACACTAGAACAAAGAGAAACACTACCATGCTTAAAGATGAAAGTAGAAGATTAGTAGGAAATTCTCACGGAATTGACATCAGTAAACAAGGACATGCTAAGAAAATGAGCACAAAGGAAAATTAACTTAAAAGAATGATTAAGAAAGATCCATCTCACGGATAAGTGTTTCACTCTTAACTCACTTGTCTTTAGGGTTATTTCACTCAAGTATACTCAATCCAATTTCTACCATAGGCTTGTAATAATTCTACCTCTCCACCATGGGAAACAACTTTGCAAATCAAGAGGACTTTTAAGGGTCAAAATTTGGAATGGAGGTCAGTCGGAATGAATGAAATGAGAATGAACATGAAGATGAAAATGAGTACGAACATACAAATTATTAAGACAAAATTAGTCTAAATAACAACTGGGAGAGAAGTTACTTATATTTACATCTCTTTTTTTTTTTTTTTCCGGCTGAGCAACTTCTCTTCTTCTTCTTCTTCTTCTTTTTTTTTTTTTTATGTTGCATGCATGTACTCAAGATGAAGGCTCAAAAGGGTTTGCAATGGTAAAATGATTAGGTTTGTGTTTGGGAAATGCGGGTATGAAATCGAATGCCTCTATCATTTTTACAAAAATTGATTCGCTGAGCTTCGATTAAGAACGAGAACAAGTTCTAGAGAAATATGAACTAAGCAGATTCACTCAATTTAATAACTTAAGGTCCAAAAATCCTTCCAACAAGGCTCAAATCTCAATTAGTCAATCTCAAAAGTTAACAACCACATAGTCATAATTTCAAAGCACATCATCATTTACTATCTGTCAAAAACATGAGAATAACTAGTCTAAGTTCAACCCTCATTTAAAAGCATGAAAATTTTCTAAAAGCATTAGTACAATTTGAACTCTTCTACTAATTTTGAAAAAGGATGCAGGAGTATGACGATTCTAAGCCGGGAAAAATTTTTGAAAACCAGCTGAGATTGCAAGGAATTTATAAAATTTTTTTTTTTTTAAGAGTTCGCCGCGGCGAAACAAGGGGGTCACCGCGGCGAAACATGCCCGAATGGCTTATTATTCGTGAAAGAGGAGGCTTCGCCGCGGCGAAACAAGAAGTTGGCCGCGGCGAAACAAGGCAGAAAGCGAAAATTCCTGTGCAATTTCAGCTCTTCAGCAACTAAACTCAAAATATTCACAATTAAACCAATCTATCAGTTCAAAAACACCTCAAAATCATCTAAATGCATGGATGCACGAGAAGCATTTGCTAAAATCCACAATATAGACCTCCCCCACACTTAAACACAACATTGTCCTCAATTTGTGAATTAGGGACAGCAAACAATGCAAGGAGGCTCAGAAGTGAAAATAGAACAAAGATTAAAGCAAGCTAATCAGAAATCATCCAAGTGAACAAGCGTAAAAACCAATGAGGCACCATAAAGTGTAAGAAACAATCCAGCCTCAAAACACAAGAAACAAAAGAACTAAAGAAAAGAACAGAAAACCACAAAAACAGAAAACTAAGACTGATGCTCAGGGTCAGCTGCTCCAGATCCTGACGGTCCTGCACACCGATGTGCCTGCTCCGTCCATACCCATATGGTGCTGTGGCTCCTCCTCCTCAGCCGGTAAAGTGAAGTTCAAACGATCCGCAAGCAAAGCATCAAAACGGCGGCGGTAGCGACGTTCTCGCTCATAGAGGGCGTCACGGTCCTTCTGCCGCTTTATCTCTCGAATGAGTGTAACGCGAATCTGATGAACTTCCTCAGATAGCTCGTCAATATCATCGGCAAGCGTGTCTAAGGTGACGGGCTGGGGGGGTTCGGGAACATCAGGGCCTTCCTCGGCTGGATCAGTGGCGGCCTGGCCTGCACTAACATCGTATACGGGGTGGACAGGTGGGTGGGGTGCAATGGTGGGCGGTTTAAGGCGCTCAAACCGGAATAGAGGGGCAGGCTCAAAGTAGCTGTCATCATCAAATGTAGGAACTCCGCACTTGCGGAAAAGGTCAGAAACAAGATGGGGAAAGACAATGCTATTGGTGATTTTTTTGGTATTGACGGAAGAATGGAGGGCGGATTGAATGATTTCAGCTACATCAAAGGATTTGCCGGTCATGAGGAGAAAAACAATAAGGGCTTGGTGTTTGGGGAGGTTCTGGAGGTGGGAAGTAGGTAGGATGTTATTGCAGACTAAGTGTAGCCATGGCTTTGCCTCAGGCCGAAAATCAGAACGTTTTAAGTACAGTTCAGCAGTGCGGGGACGATGCCAAGTGGCACCATCCCGGCATAGGGTCTGGACAATCTCATCATAAGGATAATTATCGCGATAATGAGAGTACTGAGAATTACGGACTACAGGAAGGCGGTAGTGGTCTCTTATGTTATAAATAGTGAAAGTGTAGTTCACAAGCTTGCCCCGGAAAGGAATGGATAGCATACCATGAAGACGGGCGTAGGTGTAGAAATGGCGGACAAAGACATCATTACCATTAGCTCGTGGGCGAGCCAATTCAAGCATTTGGGATTCCTGAAGTCTCTGGACAAAAGGATGGTCGGATGGTTCAAGGGGAAAGGCTCTCTCCCTATGGAGGGGGCGCTTGTCCACTACCCTATAGATAGAATCATAGGTTATGGGTCCCTCAGAGTCAGACTCAGACTCAGACACGGGTAAAGGTTCAGGGTCTGGGTTTTTGGTGCGAGGCATATCCTGAAGCAACAAACAGAAAGAACACTAATCACAACAAAAAGACCTACAACCTAAACAACACAGAAATGAACAAACTTAAAACCTAACAGTGGCAAATGGTTAGTTAATGATTCATAGGTTTTCAGAGGACTAAAAATTTTCAAAATTAAGCAAATACAGTAATTAAAAAGACAATGCACTATGAATCATTAGGTAACCTACAGGCCACGCAACTACACTAACCACAAACTAAGCCAAAAGCAAAAACCAGATCAAATAACTAAAAAACACTAAATTAAACTAAACTAAAGGAAAGAACAAGGGAGAAGGAAGAACATACCAATAGAGAGGAGACGCAGGCGCACGGCGAGAGGAAGAAAAATGGAACAGAAATTTTGAAGGAGGGGTAGGAGAAGTGATGGAAGGGGCGACGGTGAGATGGAGAAAGAAACAGAGAGAGGCCGAACGGGAGAGAAACAAAATCGAAGAGCTGGGCGGCGGCAACGAAAGGGGAGGCGCGAACGGAACAGAGCGAGCTTTGGAAGGCCGAACGAAGGGGCGACGGTTTTGAAGAATGAGAGAGGAATGAATGGGGTTTAATGGAGAGGGGGGTGGGAAAAGACGAAAAGGGTTCAGGGAAGAGGGGGTGGGCGGTTCAGATAGGGGGCAGAAAGGGAAAAACACGCGGAAATAAGAGCCAGAAAACGAAACGCCTCAACGCAGAAACGGCAAGTCGCCGCGGCGAACAATGCCCGAGAAGAAACGAACGAAGAAGCACGTTTCGCCGCGGCCAAATATAAGTTCGCCGCGGCGAAACAGTCCCGAGAGGAAACACACAGGAAGAAAGGCATTTCGCCGCGGCCAAACATAAGTTCGCCGCGGCGAAACACTCCGAGAGGAAACACACAGGGACGGCCGAGTTTCGCCGCGGGAAAGGACAAGTTCGCCGCGGCGAAACACCACAGAACGCACAGAGAAAAACAAAAAACACTTAAACCCAGATAAACACAACAACCAACAACCAACAACAGACAAGGCTGGATATTTCAAAAACTTTAAAATGCCTCAAAAGAGATCAAGAGGTGTTCAACAAATCCATGAATAGGCAGTATACCACAGATAAAATTCCTCAATCAAATTGAATCATATAATTCACTTAAAACACCAATTCATCAGGCATGAAACAAGATAGGAGAGAGATCAAAAACAACCAGGGGAGTCTTATTGAAATTAGCTATAACTACTCTACTTTCCTACTGAAGGGAGTCTCTCCCCCACACTCATTCAACATACAACACATGCAACATAACAAGATTAACAAATAAGCAAAAGCATGTAAATGAGTGAAGGAAAGAAACTACCAGGGAGCTAAGGAGGTTTCTGGTTCTCATGGTAGAGCTTCAACTGATGGCCATTAACTTTAAGGTTTGCTCCAGTTTTCTCATCGAGAAGCTCCACCATTCCAAAATTGTGCACCTTTGTGACTGTGTAAGGCCCATCCCAACGGGTGTTGAACTTTCCTTGCTTAAATTTGAATCTGGCCTTAAACATCAGCACTTTGTCTCCCACCTTGAAGTTCTTCCGTAGGAGACCCTTATCATGCACCAATTTTGTCTTCTCCTTGTAAAGTCTAGCGCTCTCATAAGCCTCCAATCTCAGTTCCTCAAGCTCTTGCAGCTGCAACTTCCTCTCCACCCCAGAAGATTGTAAATCCATGTTGCATTGTTTGACTGCCCAATATGCCTTATGCTCCAACTCTACTGGTAGATGGCATGCTTTGCCAAAGACTAAACGATAAGGAGACATTCCAATTGGCGACTTATAGGCAGTTCTGTAGGCCCACAATGCTTCCTCTAATCTTAGGCTCCAATCTTTCTTGGATGGTTTGACTATCTTCTCCAGCACTTGTTTCACTTCTCGATTGGACACTTCAGCTTGGCCATTGGTTTGGGGGTGATATGCAGTGGAGACTTTGTGGGTGACACCAAATTTAGAAAACAAGTTATCTACCACTTTATTACAAAAATGGGTACCTCTATCACTAACCACAGCCCTTGGAATCCCAAACCTACAGAAAATGTTGGACTTAAGAAACTTAGAAACCGCTTGGGCATCATCTTTTCTAGTAGGTACAGCCTCTATCCATTTGGAAACATAATCAACAGCCAGAAGAATGTATATAAAACCAAAGGACGAAGGAAAGGGACCCATGAAATCAATCCCCCAAACATCAAAAATTTCGCAAAACAGTAAAGGTTGTTGAGGCATTTCATGTCTTTTACCTAACCCCCCAAAACGTTGACATTTGTCACAGGACCGACAAAAATCATAAGAATCTTTAAAAAGGGTTGGCCAGTAAAAACCAGAATCTAGAATTTTCCTAGATGTTCTCCTTGCACTGAAATGACCACCACAAACCATTGAATGGCAAGCTGTAATGACAGACTCAAACTCTTCACTAGGCACACACTTTCTGATAACTTGGTCACTACATATCCGCCATAAGTGAGGGGCATCCCAGATGTAGTGCCTCGATTCGCTTTGAAGTTTTTGTGCCTGAAATTTAGACATGAAAGGAGGGGTGAGTCCGGTTATAAGATAATTAACAATATGCGCATACCAAGGCTCTTTAACAGCTAGAGCACATAATACTGAATCAGGAAAGGAATCACAGGTGAGTTCAGAAGAGTCTACTCCCCGTGTATCATCAGGTAGCCTACTTAAGTGATCGGCTACATGGTTCTCAGCCCCGGCTCTATCCTTGATTTCAATGTCAAATTCCTGAAGAAGTAATGTCCACCTAATCAATCGTGGCTTCGATTGTGGTTTCTTAAGAAGATAGCGAACAGCTGCATGATCAGTAAAAACAGTCACATGAGAATTTAACAAGTAAGGTCTAAACTTCTCTAAAGCGAAAACAACTGCAAATAGCTCTTTTTCTGTTGTGGTATAATTGACTTGAGCTGCATCCAGTGTTTTCGAAGCATAGGCAATGACTCTTGAGAGCTTCTCCTCCCTCTGCCTAACATAGCTCCTACAGCAAAATTAGAAGCGTCACATGAAATTTCAAAGGGCATGGTCCAGTTGGGTGCAACAAGAATAGGAGGAGAAATGAGTTTAGATTTCAATTCACCAAAGGCAACTTTACAAGAATCATCGAAATCAAATTTCACATCTTTTTGTAAAAGCTTTGAGAGAGGTAAAGCAATCTTGCTAAAATCTTTTATAAATCGCCTATAGAATCCCGCATGACCCAAAAATGATCTAATATCTTTAACACAGGCAGGATAAGGCAAAGAAGATATAACCTCAATCTTAGCTTTATCAACTTCAATTCCCTTTTTAGAAATCAAATGTCCTAGAACTATCCCCTCATTGACCATGAAATGGCACTTTTCAAAGTTCAAAATCAAATTCTTTTCAATGCATCTTTTCAAAACCTTTTCAAGACTAGCAAGACAATCATCAAAAGAACCACCATAAACAGTAAAATCATCCATAAAGACTTCCATACATTCCTCTAAAAATTCACAGAATATAGCCATCATACAACGTTGGAAAGTCCCTGGAGCATTACATAACCCAAAAGGCATCCTACGATAGGCGAAGGTACCAAAAGGGCATGTAAAAGTGGTTTTATCTTGGTCCTCCGGTGCAATAGGTACTTGAAAGTACCCAGAGAAACCATCTAGAAAGCAGTAATGAGATTTGCCTGCAAGTCTCTCAAGCATCTGGTCTATGAAAGGAAGAGGGAAATGATCTTTCCGTGTGGCATCATTGAGTTTTCTATAATCTATGCACACACGCCAGGAATTCTGCACTCTTGTAGGAATAAGCTCATCCCTATCATTTCTAATAACAGTAACCCCACTCTTTTTTGGCACTACATGTATTGGACTAACCCACTCACTATCAGATATGGGATAGATGATCCCAGCACTTAGAAGTTTGGTAATTTCCTTTTTAACCACATCAAGAATCAGGGGGTTTAGTCTTCTCTGGGGTTGTCTCACTGATTTTGAACCTTCACTAAGCAAGATTCTATGTGTGCAAATGGCTGGACTAATTCCAGGAATGTCCGCTAAAGTCCACCCAATAGCCCTCTTATGCTCTCTCAAAACAGTAAGGAGTCTTTCTTCCTCAACCTTAGATAGGGAGTTAGCTATAATGACCGGTAATCGCTCATCAGACTCTAGAAAAGCATATTTCACAGTAGGGGGCAGGGGTTTCAACTCAAGAGTAGGTGGTTGCACAATAGATGGAATCAAATTATGAAGTTCAAGAGAGAAAAGATTACTCCCCTTTCCTTCAATCAGAGAAAATTCCTCAACCTTGCAGATAGCTTCCTCTCCAAGCGTTGAACCAACTTGTAGTTGAGCTACAGCAACTGCCTTAGAGGGAATCTCTTCCATGACTTCGTCCTCCATATCTGAAATAGCAACAGAAAACCTTCCCCAAGGGAATTATCGCTGACAATAGAGGGATCAAAGTCTAAATTGGGGTCAAGGGAGGAAATAGAGAATGCATGTGGGAGGGAGAGCATACAATTAAACACAGTGCAATCAAGGCATGTATCTTTATCACCACATGAGCAAGAAGAAGGTGTAGAGTAAAGGGATGAAAAAGAAGAAATAGTGTCATCCTCATCATCAGAAATAACTGAATAAAGTTCAGAACTAGAGGAATCATCTAGCAATTCAAACTCAGAACAGCCATCATCAATAGCAACATCAATCATATTTACACCCAAGAGAGAATAGTCTTCATAAGGATGCCTCATTGCTTCATACATGTTAAAACAAACCTTATGATCTCCTACTTCCATAGTGATGGTACCTTCTTTCATGCTAATCATAGTGTTAGCAGTCCTCAAGAAGGGTCTACCAAGAATCAGTGTGGTGTCATGGACAAGCTCAGAGGACATATCAAGTACATAAAAATCAGCAGGAAAGACCAAATCCTTAACTTGAACCAAAATATCCTCTATGATGCCTTCCGGATACCTAATACTTCTATCAGCCAACTGGAGTACTACAGTGGTAGACTTAAGCGTCTTGACTCCTAGTGAAGTGTATACAGACTTAGGCATCACATTAATAGCTGCTCCTAGATCTAGTAAGGCTCCCCTTATAGAAACTTTTCCTATTGTGCAAGGGATGGTGAAGGATCCAGGGTCCTGGCATTTCACAGGGATTTGAGGCTTAAACAGGGCAGACACATTGGAGCTCACTTGGACTCTTTCATTTGGTCTAAACTTCCTCTTATGGGTACACAGGTCTTTAAGGTATTTAGCATAAGCAGGAACTCTCTTAACAAGATCAAGCAAAGGAATATTAACTTCCACTCTACTGAACAAATCAATCACATCTTTTTCAAATTTAGTTTCAGTCTTTCTTTTGCTTATCAAGTATGAATTAGGAAAAGGAAGGTCTTTGAGATTTACCTCTTTATCATTCAGCTTACCAGCTCCATGCTTAGATGACCCATCATGCTCCTTTGATGCTGCTTCCTCATAATTACTCTCAGATTTTGCTCCTTGCTACTTAGAAGAGTTGACTTCTTTTCATCTAGCAATTCTCTCTCTTTTGCACTCTCAGAATTCTTAACTCTTGAATGTTTAGGAAGAGGCTTATCACACTCAATCTCCTCATCAACTGATTCCTCTTCCTCTTCACTGAATCTTACTTGCTTCCCACTTCGTAGCGCGATTGCATTCAAACCCTTTGGGTTTATGACGGTATTGGAAGGAATGGTGCCACTGCTTCTAGCTTGTTGCTCACTCATGTTGTTGGATAACTGAGTTACATAGGAGTTTATGTTCTCAGATTTAGTCTCCCATTGCTCCATTCTCTTTTCCAAAGCACTAAATCTAGCATCATTCTTGGATGAATCTTGTTGAATTAGTGAAGCTAAGGAGTTGAACTGAGTAGCGTTGGCAGCCCTTTCTTCCTTCATTAAAGCCATCATATTTTGTAGGAGTTGATTTGTTTCATCCTTAGGTGGGACCGCAAGGGCTTGAGACTGGTTTTGGAACTGGTTTGAAGATGGACCAGCTCCTCCACTCTTCTGAAATCTATTTGGAGGTCTACTATCATCATTCCTCCAGCCCAATCGAGGGTTTGATTTCCACCCCTCATTGTAAGTGTTGGAATAGGGGTCCCATTTTTGATTTGGGCGGCCTTGGAAGACTGCGGACACTTCCTCATAACGGCCCGGACAAACGCTAGATATATGCATGACTGATCCACATGTGTCACAACTAGGCGCTGTAATGTCCATAGGAGTGGATGGGCGATGCACACTCATATTCTTCAATTCAGCAGTAATCAAAGACAATTGAGATGTCACTTGGCTTCCCAAAGAATCTACCTTTGATTCCAAAGCGTCCATTCTTCTGTTGTGCACCGAAGCAGCTCCCATCTCATGTACTCCTTTTGTATCTCTCACCCCATGTTGTTGATGATTCAGGGCCATCTTCTTTATCAAATCCCAAGCTTCTGCAGCAGTAGAGTCTATTAAAGATCCTCCCGATGCAGCATCCAACATACCCTTCTCTTGGTTCTTCAACCCATCATAGAAGTACTGCACCAGTTGCTCATCCGGAATTTGATGATGTGGGCACCTTGAAAGTAGGTCCTGAAATCTATTCCATAATCATAGAGGGATTCATCGTAGTCTTGCTTGGCAGAATAAATCTCCTTCCTCATTGATGAAGTCCGAGAAGCCGGAAAGTATTTCTCCAAAAATGCCTTCCTTAAGTTCCCCCAGCTATGGTATGCATCAGCTACATGTCTTGGAAGGCTCATGTACCACTCCCTAGCCTTGCCTTCCAAGGATAGATGAAAAACCTTCCATAGCACTTGGTCCAACGATGCTCCCACAGGCTTCATACTCTGACAAATCATGGAAAGAGATTGCAGATGGAGGTATGGGTCTTCTCCTGTCAAGCCATGAAATTTAGGAAGAGAGTTAATCAATAAACCCTTAATCTCAAAATTAACTTCAAAATTTGGACATGCAGCAGTAAATGGGTCAAAGTTAACATCAGATGTGGTGGCTTCCCTAATTGTTCTTCTTCTAGGGTTCCCATTATTTTCTCCCACTCTCTCTTGCTCACCATTTCCTCCATTGCCTCCATTCCTTACTTGGTTGGCATTGGGGTTAGGATGAGGTTGGTTTTGTGGTAAATCAGCCATTATCTCTTGGTCAGTAGGTTCACTCTCACTACTGGATAGGCTAGATTCCACTGAAATATTCTCTTGCTCGATCACCAACTCACTTGTCCCTCCGACTCTTTTCTCTCTTCTTATCTCTGTGAGTCTTCTCTCAATCTCAGGGTTATAGGGCACAAGCTTGGTTTTTCATGGCATGCAAAATAAGTATCACAAGAGAAAAAGTAACAAAATTGACTTGCAGCACACAAAGTCAAATAAAAGTATGCAATGTGATGGATGCAAGTGTAAGGTGTGAGTATGAAAGTATATGGATGAGTATTAGTATGTATGGGTGGGGTATGAGTAAGTATGCACAGATAAAGAAGCTGAATGCAAGTGTCAAAAACTTTCAGAGAAGTTGGTCGCGGCGAAAACAGGGGTTGGCCGCGGCGAAAGTATCCCGAGAGAAATTCCTTCGGTTTTTCAAAGAGTTGGCCGCGGCGAAATAACAGGTTGGCCGCGGCGAAAGTATCCCGAGGGAATTTCTTCAGTAATTCAAAAAGTTGGCCGCGGCGAAAGGTAAAGTTGGCTGCGGCGAAAGTGGGCAGTATGCTTATCAGACACTGGACTTCACTGATGCAACGTGAGAAATGCTGAAAATCAAGAAGATCAGTATATTTGTTTGTATTTCCAAAAATTTTGATGCTATGCAAGATGAAAAACCTATACTATGAACAAATATGCAACTAAACTACCCTAAATGCTACCCATAAAGATCAAAAACCTCAAAAGTCAATCAAATAGCACAAGCTAACCTAGAGAACCAATTTCTTGGCTCCCCGGCAACGGCGCCACTTGAAAGAGAGCCTTTTCTTGTCGTTCGCTTAGAGGTTCTCACTCAAAAATAAATCCAAGCTATGCAGTATAGTGCAAACTCAGGTCGTTTCACTTTTGGGAGCCTAAATTAGATGTCTAAGTTAGATTAATGCTATGCAGAGTAATGAAAAAGGGGTTTTTGGTGTTTTTATCCATTAATGAAATGCTAAAACTAAATGCAATTAATTCAAATCTAAGTGACTATGTTTTTGGATTTTTCTAGATAGTAGTAATGAAGTGAAGTTAATGATATGTAATCTCTTGAATATAGCTTTGAAGCAATCATAGTTCAAAATAAGTATGGGAGTAGAAATCACCAAGTTTTCTAAATGAAAAACCTTAAAGAACTCTTTAAGTCTAGGATCTTAATCAATGGTACCCATTTCATAAGATCCTATTAAGCTCACTTAGTGTGTGTATTAAGATTAATTAATGCACTAGGTTAAATGCAAGCCCAGATCAACTCAACAATCTCACATTACCATGCAAGACAGAGGGTATCAAAAGAGTTGCATAAAAACATACATGTAACCACATGTATTGAAGCTCAAATTCAACACTAATAATCCAATACACAAGACAATCATCCAGAATTGATTACAACCATAATCAGAATAGTTCAGCCTAAATTTACAAATCCTAAGACCTAGAAATTCATAAACAAGGAACTAGAACTCATAGATGAAGCTAACTCCCCTTTGAAGCTTTGTGAACTCATGCTTCTTCCACCATATTCAAGAGTTGAGAAGCTTAGCTAGTCATAACTCTTGAATCAACTCCAACCAGATATTGTTCTTCAGCCATGGTAGCAGCAGATGGAAGAAATAGAAATGGGATTAGGGTTTCTGAGGTGAAAATGAGAGAAGAGGATGAAAGATACGTAGGTGGTGGCTGAATGATTGTCCTCTCCAGTCATCATACCCAAAATAGGGTTTCTAACCCGAAACTTACGTGCATGGGTCGGTTTTTGGGGATGGGTAGGTCAAAATTTCCCGAAATGGTCGGGTCTGGAATTTGCTGCTTCGAGAGGTTTGCCGCGGCGAATAATAGGTTTGCCGCAGCGAAACATGGCAGAGACCTGTCTTCGCAGAAGGGTTTTCGCCGCGGCGAAGTGGGATGTTGGCCGCGGCGAACATAGGCAGAGGGTCTTCTCTTGCTTCTTTTGCCTTGAGTTCTTCAATTCTGGCCCCAAATCTTTAGTGTCCTACAATAAAAAGTAACAAATTGAAGTATCAATTGTCCTAGAAGTTAATTGAATCCAATTAACAACCAATTATGACAATTTAATCCTCAAAATGACACTAACTTAAAGTAAGAACCATAAATCTCAGTTAAGCACAATTTTCATTAAAAAGGACCAGAAAGTATGACAAAAATCATGGATAATGATATGAAAAGAAATTAATATTTTGAGCTCAATCACATTGCTCCAACCAGCAGCAACAGTTGAATCTCCATGGAAGAAGAGGTTATAGATGGATTAAAGGGAAATATGATGGAATGTAATGAAGAATTGGTGGAAGGAGGAGATGAGAGGATGATTCAGCCAAAGAGAGGTGAGGAGAGACTGAATGAGGCTTCCTTAGGTTGAAACTCAGCTTATACTGGCTACTAGAGGTGGTTTGGGGTCGGGTTGAAGCTTAGGGATCTGAATCAGAATGCTGAAATCGTGACTTTTGCAATTCTGACAAATCCACCACGGCGGATTCGTCCATCCACCATGGTGGATAGTACCTTTCAGCCAAAACGTAAAGCTTCATTTACTCAGGGCCTCTGGTGTAATTTCTTGAATTCTGGGGCCCTTTTTTGCGATTAATCCGGTCTTTTACTACCTTTAATGTTAGGACTAAAGTGTGATTTTCAAATTTGCCCAAATTTCTCCCAAAGTACCTACAAGTAAAATCATACATAATATGGCATCAATTATCCTAGAAATCAATTAATAATAATTAATCTCCAATTATGACGATTTTGCCCCTATTATGCACTAATTCAAGGTAAGGCACTTTAATATAATTTAAGCACAATAAACAGTAAAAGAGCTACTAATTATGATAAAAACCCTTAAAATGATATGAAAAGACAATAAAGAATTGGGTTTAATCAGTCAACTACTTCCTTTCAAATAATGAAGGGTCTGGCTCACAACTCTAGGCCATTAGCACTTTTGCTTTCCCTTATCCTCAGGGATTACCGGCGGCAGAAAGTGGTCTTTAGCTCTTTTGACCTTTTTATATCTATTTAGGAATCAAAGATAATTATTTTGATCATGCTGCCTTAACCTTGTATCAAAGCTACAGTAACTGTATCTAACTTAGGCTGCCACTTGACCCTTTTTCTTCTAGGGTTTAGACTTATACCTCTATTTGACTTATGAGCCATCATCCACTTTTCTTTAGAGGAAAATCTCTTTATCTTTACACAGTGGCTACTGATAAGTCTCATTATTTGCATACATTTTTAGCCCTAAACTCATGCTTTTGCCATCTATATTTGCATACTTTGGGCATAATTAGCTTCCATTATGCATAAGAGTTGGTAAGAGGAATTGTGAGATTTTACAGGTGTTTTTACATATTTTTATATGATTTTATATGTGTGTACTTTTGATCCCTGCTTTGGTGTGAATTTCAGGGAGTTTCAGTTCTGTCAGAGGTACCACGGCGGATTTGGGAAGGCGCCACGGCGGATTTCCAAGGGGACTCTCAGTAAAAAGTGCCACGGCGGATGGACAGAGGCGCCATGACAGATTAGTATTTACATGAAGCTCAGGATCACTAATCAAAATGGCACCGTACAGGCCAGGCACCGCGGCGGATGGACGAAGGCGTCGCGGCGGATGACACATATCAGCAAATTAAACTAGAAACGTGCGAATAGAAGCTGGAGGAGGAAGTAGGCGACCTGGATCTTGGAGCTCCATCCTGAAAGGCGCGGATCCTAACCAGATGGAGGGAGTTAGTTACAAAATGGAAAGAATCAGATTTTGAGGGGATCGCCATTCTTCTCCCACTCTATCTCCATCTCATCCATTTTCTTCATCTCACCATCATCTCATCTTCTTCCGTAAAATTTCTACCATGGTGATTTGGGAGCGTCTCGGTGTAGTTCTCCTTGCAGCCATGAGCAGCTAAGCGTCCGTGTTCTTCCTAGAAATGAAGCCAAGCTTGAGTCCCTGATTCGATTGAAGGGAGTTTCTTCTAGATTCTTAGCTTTAGTCTGAATCTACAGATTGATTGAGCGAGTTGTTCATTTCAAGTTGTAGTTCAGCATTTGATTTTGATTTACATTTTCACTAGAGTTGTTGAATCTGATTAGGATTGGTAGAATGATATTTCATTTGCAGGATCAAGTTGAGATTGTTCCTTCTGATTTCTTAGTCGTATTGCATTGTGATTTCTGGACAAGTTGTTTCAGTTCTCATAATCAATTCAACATATTTTTAAGACAATGCACGGTTGTGATTGTCACAGGAGGATTGATTTATCATTTTATTTTTCCTAAGCCAAATGATTCTAGCCTTGTTGTTGATTCATACGAGTTGTAGTCTTGACATCGAGGAAACCAGCGAGTTGTTGGCCAAGTCTTGATTCGGTTGTTGAACTCCTGCATCCACAAGTGGACTAGGAAGGTAGAGCACATTTCTAGGAAAACACTTCACTCATATCTGATATTCTATCACTCATTCGCTTCACAATTTCTCACTTAGCTAAACCAAAAGATATAAACATTTACATTCTACAATTACAAAACCAGAAAATCAATTTAAATAACCAGATCACTTCCACTGTTAATAATTTGTGAAGGCATTTAATTAACAAAACTCTTGAACAACAAGCCTCCTTGTGAATCGACCTAGGGTTGAGCCACTGCACTAAGCTTAATTCTAGTATTTTTGAGAGCCCCTAACGACAAGGCTTAATCAGCTACCTTCCTCTGCGTATAACTTCTCATCATCATTTTATCTATACCTTTCTAACAGAGGATCCCAACTTCACTTAAAGATCCTTATTACTTATTTTCCCTAGAGCATTGACCTCCAATCCATAACCTTAGTTAGACCTTAGCTAGTATTCCACTACTAGCTCTAACCTGAACTGGACTTTTCTAAATTCTTGCAGATAGTTCTCTTCTTCCTATGCCAGAACCTCTGCTCTGATACCAAAAATGTCACACCTTACTTATATAGTACCTTAGCATTCATTTACACTACCCGAAAAAGGGCTTTTCACGACAGTTAATAGTGGCTTTTCACGGCGGTTTTGAAGGCGAAGTTGATAAAGGCGACGTTGAAAGGTAAAGAAAACACGACGGTTTGAAACCACCGTTGAAAGTCAATTTTCCATAGTGGTTAAACAAAAAACCGCCGTGGAAATTTGACTTTCAACGACAATTTTTTTATAAACCACCGTTAAAAATATATATATTTCTTAAAATTCTGCTTGATTTTCATTTTTACCACCCTGCAGTTTACAGTTCCAAATAAATGTAGGCAGTGCAGATCACGCAGAACAAGATCAATTAGCTAGTTAATATATATACAGCATTGAAATTTCTTTTACACAATTCGAAAATAGGGAAACCGGCCAATATAATAGAACTAAGTGGTTAATGAAGACCAAGGAACACGTATTGGCTAGGTCCAACAATTCTGAAATAGAAGTAACTACTTCTCTGTACAATGGAAATCATGAATATGTACATATAAGAGGGAACCAAGAGAAAACATGTAACAATGAATTTTTTGAGAAATAACCTATCTATTTGAAAGCTAAATTTCAATAGTTTCTACCAATGTTGTTGACAAAGTGTCCCTCATCAAGTTGATGTCATCCATGAGATATGGCACAATATTTTGAAATATCTGTTAATAAAAAATAACATAGTAAACTTAGTCAAAAATGTGAAATGAATTGAAGAACGTCATGCAACGTAACTCATCTTTACCTCGTCTAATTTCTCAGTCGTTCCTGTCTCAATTATGTCATTCATGTAGCGGATGACATAATATCCACACTCAACATGTCCTTCTTGACAACGGTACTAAAAAAATAAGATATAAAATTCAATATTAGATATTATTGATTATAAACATTAACTTTATTCATCCAAAAATGTTTAAAAGTTAGTTCAAAACAACATATACCTTTGGAAGAATCCATGTTGGTACTTGTCTATTTTGTTTAATTGCCACAACATTAAAAGTATGAAAAGCCCTATCAACATTATAAGAGAAAATGATATTAGAGCATGCTTGTATAAACTTCACAAGTAATAAATATATAAATAAAAACTAACGTGTCGATGACATCTTTGGTTTCTTCGGATGGACTTCCACAGCGTGAATCGAACCAGTAAACTTTGTTGTCAAAAGGGACACAAACAATTAGAGTCCAATGATAACTGCAAAAGGCAAACCATGTTAATTATAACCCGACACATACAACTTGTATATCTCAAATACAATAATGCACTTACCCTTCCACGTAAGGTGCAAAATATATTAGCTTTCTGGTCTGAGTCATTGTGGTCATAATGTAGATTGACCTTGCTTCCACTATTAAATTCTTTCTGCACCCTTTGATGACACATAAAGCCATATGTTCCTTCAAGTCCTCCGTTTTGACAGATTTGATTAAAGTGCCTGTTGTTCAAGTAAAAAACATTAGGACATGCATGAAGTATAATATGTAATAAGAAAATGATATTGTAACTTACAAAATAGCGAGCTACATGAAGGCTATATCAAGCTCCTTAAAGTTGAGGAACTGAACAAGGTCCCTCTTGTCAATAGCGAAGTCGTATGTTATATCTGAACCCACAACCCCCAACGGCATCTTGAAAGTCACAGGCTTATCCATGTTTGGCACCATGGAATGAAGAACCTCCAAACTGGAATACATAAGCGCAACATCACCAGGAGGGTAAGAGTAAGATCTGATGATGCGCTCGTTGTGGCCTTCTTGGCTGCCGCCTTCTTCACCATTGGCTTTGCAATAAGTCTTTTTGGCCATAAAATGAAATGTCCTTTAGCTTGCTCCAAGAGTCGAACCTCATCAGTAGGATTAGGCACTGGTGTACCCCCTGACCATGAACAATTCTCTCCACTGTCACCCTTGCTTGATTGCTCACAATTTTGTTACCGTGAATCGTTGTACCCATGAATGCTCGACCACTAGCAACATGAACAGGTGAATTTTCATAATCCACATAGAGAGAACACGGCATCCCATTGTCTTTGACAGGGTCAGGGCTAGGGTCAGGGTCAGACACTGTCAGTGGCTGTGTCTGATTATTACTGCCCTTTCCGCTTTTTATCACAGGTGAACCCTGAAACATAATATGAAATTAGTTAAGAAACATTAAATAAGTTTAAATGGATCAAATGAATCTTTAGAAGATTTAAAAAGATGTGTGATTATTACCTGGGAAGGTTCAGATGCTTGGGGCATCTGGAATCCGCTCGTACCCATCATCATCAGAGTCTGTTGAAACTTGGCATCGAATTCCTCACGTATCTTTTGCATCTCTGCCATGTGTTGTTGACTTAGTTTAGCTCAAACTCTCTCTGTTTCTTCCTGTAGTCATTGGTCGAGCTTCTCTTTAGATACCATGTTAGGGGAGGATGATCTAATGCTTTTTCGTGAAGCAGAGCCAAAAAATTCTTTAATACCAATCCCTTTAGGGTCCCTCTGACTCTTTCGGGATGGTAAGCCTTTCCAATAGTAGTGGCCAAGATATCCATCCATCCTTGAGGGATGAATGTACCTTGAGATAATTGCTCCTCAAGTATATCCTGTAACATTAAAGCAACAAATTCAATTTAAGATAATTGAAAAAAACAATTAATGAAGCATAATTCTTAAATATTACTTACAATCCTCTTAGCAATAGCAGCAGATGTGGAGTAATGTATTAACCCTTTTTAATCCTCGCCGCCTTCTATTTTTCTTGGCTAGAAGGATGCTCAATAGGTGGCATATAGCTAGTAAGATCTGAAGCAGCAGCCATCTGTGCATTCTTCACCCGTTCCTCCATCATACTTCTTTCCAACCCACCATACCCTGCACGAGACATGGTATGTGGGTATACATTCTGCTCAGATATTTGTTTATTCTTCTGACTCAATGCCTATGACAATGAAACCAAATCGACAAAATTAGTTTAGTTAAATAAAATATGACCTGATTAAAAATTAAGTTTGAAGAAACCAAATCGAAAATGCAAGGTCTTCACGTTGCTTCACAAAACTCTCCCATGCCTCTTCACTAATAAATGAATATCTTTCTTAGGATGCTCACCCTTTATTTTTCCACGAATATAATGTTTTGTAAGCGTGGCCTTAAAATCCCTCCACCGTTCATCAAGTTGCTTCAACAGACGGTCTCTTATTTGCTTAGTAGCAGGAATATCAAATGTCAGCTACAATACAATAATAGCATAGAGTTATAAAGTAAAAAAGCAACTATAATTGAAACAAGTAGAGAAAACAATGCACAATATACCAATATATCCTCCCAAAGGTTTTTCTTCAAATCTTTGTCCACCTTCTTCCAGCTAGGAATGTCAATACTAATCTTACTGCGTGCGAGATAACCCACATAACTAGAAAATTGAGCCCCAGCCTTTCCTATAGGCTTCATATCATCATCATACTCCACTGTAATCCTCATAGGCTGTGTGCTCTCATCACGTAAAGCTGAATGCCTCATATGGGTTGGCCCTCTACCCTTTCTCCAGCTAGTAAAAGAGCTGTCGTTACCAGAACCCTGTTGACCAGATCCGTCCATTTCCTGTTTAAAGAACAACAAATTAATAAATGTAAGAATAAGAAATATCAAGTTAATATAAAACATTATATTATTAAGTATATTTAGCAAAAAAAAATCAAATAATTCATTTAAGGCTTACAACGATTATCCTCCCAAATTCCTTCACAATGATCATCTCTAACAGCATAGTCATCATCTACCAAATCTAATTCAACTGCTTTAGGTCGAGTAGCTATGAAAGGCGGGGTTTCATCAAGATTAAGCTCTAAGTCACCATCATCTCCACCAACTCCTTGCCTTTTACCTTGAAGCACGATAGACAATTTCTTTTTTGCTAGATCAAGAACAAAGAACACTTGTTTTGCTTGACTTGCCAAAATAAATGGCTCATCTCCATATCCAAACCACTCAAGATCGACCGAAACAAATCCAAATTCTTCATCCACTTGCACAGTATTACTATTAACCCACTTACATTTGAAGACGGGAACTTTAAACTTGGTATAACTAACCTCCCATATCTCTTCTATTATTCCATAATAGGACATTACCGCCAACATTGGGTTTCTGTCTTTAGAACTAGCAAAATGCATGGCTTCCGCTACTACCATCACCCCACTATTCTGTATAGTACTCTTATCATCTTGGGTTTTTGTATAAAAAGAATAACCATTTATATCATATCCACCCCAACACAAAACCTCAAAAGAAGGCCCTGCAGCTAGCCTCTATATTGTCTCAGAAGGATTGCCATCTTTTAACACTTCTCGCTTGAACCACTCTGCAAATGACTTATTATGTTCATTAGCTAGTTGCATATCACTCTTTCTTGGATTCAAGTTCCTCAGCATATTCTTGTGAGCATTTAAGTAAGGAAAAACTTCATCCGTGTTGTTTAAAATGTATAGATGTGCCTGCATTACAACTTCTCTTAACATAGACCTTACTATAACACCCCGTGTTCCCTTGCTTCTTCTCCCCTGATCATGTCGAGATTGAGGAAGACCAACTGCCTTTACCCTATCAAGATATGCGTTACAAAACTCAACTGCCTCCTCAGCTACATATCTCTCTACAATTGATGCCTCAGGCCGATAAGGATTCTTAGAGTACCCTTTTAGGATTTTCATGTATCTCTCAAAAGGGTACATCCATCTTGAACACACAGGGCCACAAATTCTTATCTCTCGCACAAGATGAGCTATCAAGTGGACCATAATATCAAAAAATGATGGAGGAAAATGCATTTCTAATTGAGAGAGGATCACATAACCTTCATTTTCTAATTCATCCAACTCAGCAGGATCAATGACTTTGCTGCAAATGGCACTAAAAAACATACAAAGTCTTGTAATAGTATTTCTCACATCGGTTTTCATAATGGCTTGAATAGCAAGTGGAAGTAATTGTTGCATCAACACATGACAATTATGAGACTTCATTCCCATTATCTTCAAATCTTGTATTGAAACAAGTTTGCTTAAATTAGAAGAATAACCTTGTGGCACTTTAATACTATTGACAAAACCACAAAAAATTCTTTTCTCTTCTTTTGATAATGTGTGCGCAGCTGGATGTAAATAAGCCCTCTTACCATCTCTTTCTTATGGGTGAAGGACATTTCTTATTCCAATTTCGACTAAGTCTCGTCTTGTATTGATTCCATCTTTAGTCTTTCCACTTATATGCAAAAGTGTACCAACAAGGCTCTCACATACATTCTTCTCCACATGCATCACATCTAGACTATGCCTCTCATCAAGACTTTGCCAATATGGAAGATCAAAAAAGATAGATCTTTTTTTCCATATATTTCTCTTACCGGCAGTCTTCTTCTTCTTCTTCTTACCAAAGACCACATTAATTCCCTCCATCCGCTGATAAACTTCTTCTCCAGTTAATGGTCTTAGAGCCATTTCATATTCTTGTGAGCCATTAAATGCCTTTTTCAATCTACGGTAAGGGTGATACCGACTAAGAAACCTTCTATGACTAAGGTATACTGTCTTCCTACCATGTTTAAGTTACATATAGTGGGTGCCTTCTTCGCATATCAGGCATGCTTTATGCCCTTTAACACTGTATCCTGACAAATTTCCATATGCTGGAAAGTCATTTATCGTGGTGAAGATCATGGCACGTAAATTGAAGGTCTCTTGTTTATATGCATCAAACACATCAACATCTTCCTCCCATAATTTCTTCAGATCCTCAATCAAAGGTGCCAAATACACATCGATATTGTTTCCCAGTTGTTGTGGCCCCGAGATCATCAAAGATAACATGATATACTTTCTTTTCATACATAACCAAGGAGGCAAGTTGTAAATTACGAGGAGCACTGGCCAAGCACTGTGTGTGCTACTAAGATTACCATATGGATTAATTCCATCCGTACAAAATCCTAGCTGAAGGTTTCTTGGCTCGCCACCAAATTGAGAAAATTTTTAATCTATTGTTTTCCATTGAGGAGAATCTGCCAGGTGACGAAGCTTTCAGAAGTGAATTCCCTTTGGGGAGAATATCACTCAGCAATTCAAGCAATTCCGTAAAACTAGCATCGGTCCAACCATTTCTTGCCTTCAAATTCATCAGTTTCAATACGGTTGTCAATCTTGTGTAATCATTTTTGCACCCCGGGTATAAAGGTGTCTCTGCATCACTACACAAAGTTTCAAAGGTGGAAGAGAACTGTGTAGAGGATTCAGACCTTATATCACGAAACATATCTAAAATTCTATCACCAAAGTCTTTATTCACAACCTTCTCATTTGCAGACAGTGTAGTCTTTCTAATTTCTCCACGCCATATCCAATTTGCATACCTCAAATTTATCCCATCACAGATAAGATGCTCTTTTATCTCAGAAATACTCCGTCGACTATTGTTTAAACATTTGACACAAGGACAATAGTACAATCCATCTCTTTTACTAGGGGCATTTCTCTGAGCAAACTCAAGAAACTTTTCAACCCCATCCTCATATTCCTTGCTAATTCTCTTAGCTTTCATCCAACTACGATCCATTGTTCTACAAATTATTTAAACAACACTTTACTATCAATCAAAATTCATAACAAAGAAAAAAAAAACACAAAATAACAAACAGATTATTTATTACTAAATTCTTATATTTATTACAAAAAAATTACCAAAAATTCGAAATAAATATCAAAAAATTATAAAAAAATTTAAAAACTTCACAACTAATCAACTCCAAACATTTAAACATGTTTCTAATACAGTATATAAGAAGGAATTAAGGTTTTCTCACATCTAATGCCCACCAATCAACACCAATCAATGGTTCAACCACATAAAAATGCAAAATGAACAATACAAGCCAACGACAATGTAAAACTAACAAACCCATTTCATATATAACAGATTTTCATGGCCAAAACATTCAACAAACCAAGACAAATTGAAAAGAATGAAAGAAGAGGATACTCACAGAGCAGAGAAGATTCAAACGCGAAGTAAGGGAGTTCGAACGGCGGCGGACGGTGGCAACGCACCACAAGCTCAATGCAGGAGTTTAAACGGTGGGATAGTGGGGGGTATGACCGGTTTTCGGTGGTGGGACAGAGGGGACCACAGCTGAGCAAGAATGACGTGAAATGAGAGGTGTTCGAACCATGGCGGACGGCGGCAAGGCTCCACAAGCTCAATGGAGGAGTTTAAACAGTAGGATAGTGGCGGGAATGGCCGGTAATGGCAGATTTTTAGTGGTGGGGCAGAGGGGGACCACAACGCACTGAAGAAATGAGAAAGAAAGTGACGGAAAGTCGAAGGAGAAGGTAAAGAGAACACACTTTCCACGGCGGTTTTTAAGAAAATCGCTGTGGAAAATGTAGGCCCTCTTCAACTTATTTACAAAAATGGCACTGCCTTTTTTTCCACTTCATTTTTCTGCTTAACCATCGTTATTTTGCGATGTTAAGAAAAACCGCCGTGGAAAATGTAGGCCCTCTTCAATTTATTTACAAAAATGCCACCGCCTTTTTTTCCACGTCGTTTTTCTGCTTAACCGCCGTTATTTTGCGATGTTAAAAGTCCTTTTTCTAGTAGTGTTAAAACCATTCTAGACCATGTTAGATGGTCTTACACTTAAAAATTTCAATTTGGACGTTAATTTTCAAAAAATTACTGTTCACTGTCCAGTTTTCAGATTATAGGTCCAACTTTGAAAAATCATAACTAATTCTAGAAAAATCTTATGGAGGTGTTCCAAAATTCTATAGAAAGATCTTTCAATGCTCTTTAAGGAAAAAATATTCAATTGGACTCATCCTCATTGAAAACGTACATTTTATTGGATTAAGATTACTATTCGTTCGGTAAAATCTGGACCTTCCAGATTCTGCGCCTTAACTTTGAAAATTCATATCTCTTCGTATACACATCCAAATGAGGTGATTTACCACTCATTTTAAAGCTTGTAATGTGAACTATAAGTATACCAAAGTTCGTAGCTTAACTCATTCATATGATAGGTCAAACTAAAGCTTGAAACTAACTGCTCCATGACCTACGTTTTATCCCTTAACATCTCTTTACTTTAATTCTTTTTATTTCTTTGGCATACCTAACATGAGCTTACTTTTTCCCATTCATGTTCATACATTTCTATACACACCATGAGCTTTATAATTAAGTACATGGCATTCACAACATAATTATAACATAGGGGAATTATACATTGAATAATAATATCAATCATTAGCATCAATAACTCTCCACTTCTTCTCCTTGCTTCTCATGCCATTAGTGCCCACCATTGATTGACCTAAATGGTTGGTTAGGGAGGGGGTGAGATTCGGGGGAATCTTAGTAGCTAACAATACCATATTAATCATGCTAAATGGATGCTCATGCACTACACGCAACTTGTTTATTCTCTTGTTAATTAGTGACATACTAGCATGCTCAAAGCTAACTTCTTGATGTATGGCCATGGAGACATAATCTACTCATCATGAATAGCAATTACAGCAGCTAAAACATATCACAATAACATTCAATAACATGTACACGGCAACACACAAGCATACAGCATCAAGCAATGACAATAGGTAAGTTCACTACCTTGCACCTCAAGCCTTCCTCTTACTTTTCCTTTGACTCCCTTGACTTTCCAACCATGTTAGCTTTCAGTCAACATCATCAGACATCCTCTTGGATGTTCCAAAGGTCCTAAACATAGTCATAATGATCATACAATCTATTAGGATCACTAGATTATATAAAGTTCAAAGCTAGCTCTCTTGAACCTCAACCCTTTCTCTTAGTCTTAGGGTTTTCTTTCTAGCTTTTCTGACCTAAATCTCATCATTTTCCATCCTTATGATCCATTTCTTGTCAATTAGGACAACTTTAGATGGCCTTAGATTCAGGAAGATCAAATCTGGAAATTTTGGTTCGTGGGTACTGTTCACGCAGAATCTCCAGAATTTTTTGCTCAACTTTGAAAATTCATAATTAAATCTAGAATAATCCAAATTGAGTGCTTCCAAGTCTCACTGAAATCTCCTTAAGTTAAATTTAAAGGAAAAATAGTTTTAGGAACCAATTCTATGCTGAACAGTACCGGAATTGTATGGAACTCAACACTCTCTCAAAAGTTCAACACTGTTTCCAGATTTCAAACCCTAACTTTGAAAAATCCCATAAATCATACACATATCCAAATGAAGTGTTCTACCTATGGATTTAAACCTCACAGAGTGTACTTTAAGCATGCCAAATTTTAGAACCAGATATGAACAGTAACTAATTCAAAATAGGCATCAAATCAGCATGTAATTCTTCCAATTTTCACATAGATCCACTTGAAACAACCTTTAATCCATGTGTTTTAGCTAGATCTAACATCAAAACTTCCTCCTATACAATATATATGTTTCAGCCAGCATCAAAAGAGAAGGGAAACTATGATTTTCAACCATACAACTTAAGCAAACAAGGTGGAGAACAACTTAAGAACAAAAACTAACCTTGAATCCTTGATTGGTTGATCAAAGTTGATAGCTTTTCCTTGGTTCTCCTTCAAAACCCTCTCTTTTCCCTCTTCCTCTCACTTGGCTGAAACACCATCAGTAATTAGGGGGAGAAGAAGCTCATTAATGTGTACAAAATATCCCACCAACCATCATTGATGTTATGCCAAGTGTCATAAGCCTACTTAATCTTAATCCTCTCTCTTAATTAACTTAAATCATAACGTAATTAAATTCCAAAGTCAAGATCCTCTCCATTGGTAGCTTGACACTTGGAAAGCTTTAATTACCATCCATTAAAGGCTTGACAAGTGGCGACTTGTGGGCCAAGTAAAGTGCAAGGCTTTGATTAACACTTTATCGGTGCACTTATACTCCGGGTTTAACTTCTTTTCTATAATTACAGTGCTCTGGCCTCTGTAATTATTTTCTGTCAGATCCATAAATTCCCTTTAATTCTAGAGAGTATCTATGAATTTTCTTAGGCCATAACACTTCCTTTAAGCCTTGCATAAAATTCATTTACTAAAATACCCTTTTATCGGCAAAACCGGCTCTTTAATTTATTAAAGCCACTCCACTGGCCTTTTGGTTGCGGGACTAATTTATAAATTAGTACAACCTTCTAACCATTTAATCTCATTTATATATATTTTTGAGATCTCTTGCTATCTTAAATAATTACCTCAAATGGTATACTTTTTACTGGTAATAACCTCATAAATTCCATTGAAGCTGCCTCAGGGGTATTTTTGTCTTTTCTCTTCACAGAAGAGCCTTAGAATATTATTTCCCTTTTTTTTGGGATTTTCTTGGAATTCTCTGTGTACTCTTCCATTTTATCCCTGTTGGTCATAACTTTCTGAATTTACAGTTTAGTCCCTAGTTGGACTTAACTTCATATAATCCTCTCTTTGAGGCTTCTAACTCAACCTTTGGCCTATGTCTAGTCTCTTTTCTCTCTCTAGGCCTTCAAGACTTTATTGGAGTCTCTGACCTTGATTATACTGAAGCCCCTGAAAAACTTTACTTTACAGTTTAGTCCTGAAACTGCTTTGACTTCCTTTCTCATCTTTGGGACTTCTGCTCAGAGGAGTCTAGCAGCCTATCCAATTCAGGCTATTTTGGTACTTCTAGGCCTAAAAGTTTACAATGTTACAAGAGAATCCGATGGGATGGACTATTGGGACTGCTAGCCCAGGATACTCAACAAAAGAGTCCAGCAATTATCCAGAGCATGGGGCTAACCTTTTAGGGGTTACTGTTAAGGATTTAATGAACCTTCCTAGACCCAGTAACCCAGTGGATCCCACAACTGATTTGTATCAGGAACCAGTGGACCCTAGTTTTGACATTTAGTCTCACAAACAACTTGTTACCCCAAGTGTACACCTAAGCAACATTCCCAGACCTAGTACCAAAGCTAGGGAGACCCCTGACACCAACAGTACCTATCCCTATTCTGACTGAGCCTAAGATCCGTAGTTTGGATCAGTTGAGAGAGAATTTGGAATTCTTGGGTTGACATATCAAGAAAGATGAAGATCAGCAAGACCCGAACATTTTTCTAGAATACCTTTAGGGAGTAAAGGTGTTATATCAGACTCATAGACTGGGTAACCCTTATCTAGACACTAAGGACTCGATCTTTATGATGACAGACATGCTTCCATATTTGCCTCTGGGTATATGAGTTCTATCACCTGAATCAGATAGTGGATTTATGTGGAGGATTACATCCAGCACCTTGAAAACTTTGTTAAGATCCACTATTTTAGATAGTCAGATCCTCGTAGAATTGATGTAGGACTTGTATTGTTACAACTAACTGTAGTAGGTTAGTCTAGCATGTTTGATGGTTATGTATGT
>NW_021634232.1:0-67424 GCF_004799145.2 Neltuma alba | reverse complement strand
TGATAAATATAATAAATATGTTTTATATTTAGGATCAAATCAACTCAACAATTAGGCTATATACTAAGGACTGGAGGAATATAATGTTTTGGGTTCAAATCAAGCTGTGTATGGGAAAATATTGAAAGAAGCAGAATTCACTTTGGTGATCTTTACGCCCGTAGAGGATTAGAAAGGTGAATTGAAGAGCTAGCCACATCATAGATATGGCTGCAACGCATAAAAAATTGACCTCTGTGACAGCTTTGCTTAACTAGAATAGCTGAAAATAACTCAGGAGAAGCAGCATAATGGAGATGTTATCAGACAAAGATGTCAATACTTGTTCGTTTCATAGACTTCACTGTATATCATCTTTGAGCTTTCTATGTAACAATGTGGGGAATAAATGAATTTATCTAAAGCCCAATGACACTCTAACAGTAATGTTACTTTCAATGGAATAGTAATTTTGTGCTCATGGAGAATTTCCCATCCGTTAGGTATTGCAAATTCGGTTGCTGCTGTAATGGTTTGCTTTAAGAAGCAATAGAATAAGAAATAGCATAGATTTATGTATAGGACGTTTGGTGAGGTACTTGCAATTCCTTGTCAGATATAGCGTCTCCATAAACATATAATTGAGATGATTGCTTCTTCTTCCTTTAATTCTTCTCCTTTCAAAGCTTTTAAAGAGTTAGCAATTAGTCATTTCACTTAATTATCTTGATAAGGCCTGTCGTTATTGTACTTGATACTTTGTGAGTTTTGTTGAACTTGATTCACATGCTTGTATGTTGTTTCAGAAAAAACATGCTTATTATAGAACTTATTCTGGGATTTTGTTTATCAAAAGGGCACAAAGTATTTGATAAAATGTTTGGACAGAGAAAGAGCTATAAAGTATTGGTTGTTCGGTACTAAATATAGACATCTCTTTCAGTAGGAATTCGAATATTGATTCACTATATTGTAAGAAATTATTATTATTATTATTATTATTTTTACTAGATTCAATTCCAATTGGAGAGACAATTTCATTAAGCTCAACAATAGTTCATATAACATAATGGGCCTGCCAAGTTAACAAGGAACTTGAAAGCCCATCGTCTGATTTAGGAACAACAGAAACACAAAGGAAACCCAAGTATAAACATGAGAGAAACAACAACCCAAACATAAGACAGCAGAAATAGAAAAGGCCTGGGTCTGGTAAAGGCCCAAATATATTATGACAGGGGGATGGCATTTAGGATCATTGACCCAAAAAAAAAAGAGGTACTGCCGATATTCTGTTGATGTTTTAACTATGCACTTTTAAAAATTTCGAAAATTTGCTGAAAAGCATACACACGTGCGGTAAATTTTGAATATACTACCTCGTATCCTTAATATAAGACATAGCTGACTAGATTAAGAAAACTAGTTAAATTAATTATTTGTAATAAATAGATATTATCTTTCTTAAAATATCCTTGTCAACAAAATATATTGATTAAAATTACTATTATTATAAGAGTTATTTAAAAAACAGAAAATAAATATAAAAATTAGAGTCTTATATTTAGAATTAAAATAAAAATAAAATAAAAAGAACACTGCAATGTTTGCCCTTTTGACCATGAAACGCTGGTCAAAAAAATTAATAATAATTGACTATAAAATTGTGTTGTTTACTTTTTAGCTTTCATCACACAGATATCCGTACATTTTTAGCAGAATTATCCATACCTTTTTTTAGGAAAAAATTACTCATTTATGTAATTAATATAAAACATAATTAATTAATTTAAATAGATCAAAATATTAATTAAATTAATTAATATGATATTTTTTTAAAAAACATTTTGAGCACCTTCTTTAATTTTCTTTCTTTCTCTCTTATTTGATTTTTATTGGGCAAATATTCAAAGGATTAATTTGAAAAAAATTAATACATATATGAAATATATCTTATATATATGATTAACATTAATTTTATAATTAACTCCTATATTAAGGATATAGACTGAAGGAGTAATTTTTATTTAACTTCATGGATCTCTGTTCTTATAATTTAACTATTTAAAATTTTAGTTACTATAAATGGCTTTTGTGATATGTGTAAATTTAATAAACTTTTTTATTTTCACTTCTAATTAATAATACCTCCTTAATATAATATTCACTTTCCTAATCTTTTCAAATTAGTTTATTAGATCTTATATTAAGAATTAGATGTAAGATTTTTTTTCTCACTCGTTATCTCTCATTTCTTTTTTTCTCATACGAATATACAACCTTCGTAAAAATGGGTATATTTAGAAAAGAAAATTACATGTATTGTACAATTATTATTTTTAACTAATTAGGATTTTAATCTATATGATTTGATTAATCCAAGTATTTAATAACGGTCTGGTTGATTTACATCCGATATGACGATAACGTCCCAACAGTTTGTCTCTTCCCTCTTCTACGGCTTCTCTCCTCACAAAACCGTTCTCTTTCTCAGTGTTACCAAGGGTTATAAGATCTAATTAAATAATTTAGAGAGAGAAGATTAAAAAAATTAAAAATTACTTAATTATAGCATATGTTATATAATCTTTTTAAAATAATCATGTGTAAAGTTATATCATATATCATTTTATAAGTTGGGCAAATTAATTTAAGAAAAAATTAAATATAAGTACTTTAAAGTAATTTTTTTAGTTTTCTTAAACTCGTAATACTAGTTAATCAGGTCTTATATTAAAAAATAGAGATAACATTTGCAATGCAAATTAAAAATGATTTAGACATAATTTTGTATTATTAAATTCATGTGCAAGAATTAATTAGAGTGAATTTAATCTATTTACAAAAAATTTAAGACAAGGAGTATTATTCATAGTAATCTTTATAATAGGTATACATGTCAAATATTTCTTCAAATAGTAGTTTTAACCAATACACATATTTAATAAAAAAAATTTAGAAAATATAACACCCATTTATTATAAATAACTAGTTTAACAAATTTCTTTAATCTACTCAAATTAGTGCAAGTATTTAGTATATTTTTCTAGGTAATATTACTAGTATTCAATAGTTCTTTAGTTCTATTTATAAGTCACCTTCAACATGTTTCATATAGATAAAGAAAAATCTGAAATTTCATTAACTCTCATTTAGAATTTAATAAATTTTTAATTTTATCCATATTTAATATATATTATACCTCATGAAAATAAAATCAACACAATAATAAATAAAATGTAAAATTATGTATTTATATCAAAAGTTTCTCTCTTTATCTTATAAATAAGACTAAAATATTTTTTCTATTTTTATTCTATAGATAAAACTAGAGAAGTATATTTTTTAAATTGGAGAAACAGTCGAAATTACTTATGATTTCAGGATCAGTGAATCTAAAATTGAAATTTGAAATTAAATATAAAATAGGTACATCCACTATGATGTCCCGAAGATTCTGTGTTTGAAATTCAGATTTAATAGCTGACATTTCCACGAGCACAGGATCTTAGAAACGAATCTAAAGTCGTGGATTAATGAGAGTTACATTATTATCCCTTAATACATCAACAATGCTAGCATACTATTATCACATTTACTTTACTTTTATTTTGATCATAAATATAAAATTTGAATTCATTTTTTTTTATGTTTATTTATTTTTTTAAAGTAGTCATTGTAATAATAATAATTTTAACCAATACACTTAATTAATAAAAATATTTTAAAAAACACAATATATATTTATTACAAATAACTAATTTAATTATTTTTTTAATCTATTTAGATTGGTCAACTAACTCTCATAATAAAATTGAAGTATATGAATAATACTATATTTGATCATAATTATAAGATCTTATTTACAGTTTATAAAAGAAATTTTATAATTAGGATACGAGGTAGTAAGTTATAAATAGTCAAAAAAAAGTTAAAAAGAATAAACTAATAATTTTTTTTAAAAATATAATTGTATTATAATTGATTGATATTTATCGGCACACCACAGGGAAGCTCGGGAAGTCACGTGTTTTCTCAGGACGAGCAGTCGAGCACGTTACGCGGGAAGAAGTCAAAATCAGGAAAGGGCGGTGAGGAACTACACATTAACTGTCTGCATTATCCAAACACGGCCCTAAACAGTAAATTCAATGATTTTTTTAAAACTTTTCTTCCCCTGCTATTTGGTATTCAGGTTTCAGGCTTGGCTTTCCCCGTCCAGTGTCTGACGGAGCACGCTGACAGCAAACAATATAAAAGGAAATGAGCTAAGGAATCCAGCGACAGTGTTGAAAGCGAAGACTGAGTAGTCCCGCGCTTTTCAGTGGGTTTTGTTCGGTGCATTCATTTCCTCTCTTTACCCATTTCTTCTCTCCCGCTTTGTGTCACCTTCATTCTTGGCCTTCTGCCGGTAAACTGTTCGGCGAAATGCCTGAACCATGCATTCCCTTACTGCTTCTGCTTACTTGCTTCTCCCCCACAAATCCTTCGCTGGTTTGAACTCTCTGCACTTTCCCTCCATTTTCTTTGTCGTTGATTCGAGGGGACGGAGGAGGGCGATGCAGTTCGCGACTTTGAATCTTGTGAAGGAGACTGGGTCGCTGCTGGGGTGTTCGGATTCTTTCAAGAAGGGGAACTGCCATAAGGGTTTGTATTGGGGTTACTCTGGGTTCTTGAGGAGGTGCAAAGACTGGGATTGCGAGGGAGATTTCTCTCTCGAGGCGGAGATTTTGGAGTTCATGAAGAATTCCAAGAACCCAACGGCGTTTCCAACCAAGAAACAGTTGATTGATGCAGGGAGGATGGATTTAGTCGATGCCATCATCAAGAAAGGAGGTTGGCTTGCATTTGGGTGGGATTTGGGTGAAGAGGCCGAAGAAGTATCCGGAGAAGTTCATGTCAAACATGAGAATTTGTTGATAAAGAATGAATGTGATGTTAAACAGGAGAGCAATAAAATTGAAGGCGCCGAAATTTGGGGTTCTGGCCGAGTTTTTCGTCCTGTTACCTATTCTCAAACAGCTGTATCGCCTGATAGATCAGTGTAAGACTTCTGTTTTGATGCACATTTTTCATTAGCAGTACTGTTGCATAACCATAAATGTTTGCCGCCCGAGCTATTGGGAGTGGTTTAAGGACCCCAAAGCCGGTTATGATGTTATTCATTTAATTTCTTGGACGTAAGAGGAGCAAGAGAGCCTTGTTGCTATTATAAGATTTGTTACAAGATTCTACGATGCCATTCTTTTCCTTCGCCTAGTTGCTATTATTTAATGCGTGCATTAGATATGACTCTTGAACTGCTAGTATAAGGTTTGTTTTCTGTCTGGCAGAGAAATTGCTGAGCAGTCTGGTATTGAGGGTATATTGAATCGACTGGAGAAAGAGAGAAATGGTATTTTAGGACTTGGGTTCAGACCCAAAGAAGATAATGTTTCTTCATCTGGACAAAGTGAGGATAAGGACGAAAGTCATCGTAGATCTACTATAAATTCAGTAAGTACTTTTACTCCCTTATGATGCCTTTTATGATTCTATGAATCATGTGAATCAATATGTCATATGTCAATACTAATTATCTGTAGATTCACGAGCTCTGGGATAACTGAATGTTTGTAATCCCATTATACGGAGCACATACTTTTAATGTGTTATCTATGATGTATGTTAACTTATCAGTTGAGTTATAATACAGAAAAGATGAAGCTCTTGCTGACTGCAGGTGTTTTCCTTACCGCCTTTGTTTGCCCTATAATAGATGACTTCTTGTCGCTTTCAAAATAATTTTTAAAATATTTTGCTTTTCTACTATATCTAAAGGTAGCAGCTGACCTTGACAAAAGCGCTAAACCTGCCCGAAGAAGCTCAAACGGCAGTCCTCATGGTGGTTTCCCAAGCAAACTTGGTGAGCACAGATCTCTAACTGGTAATCATGATTTAAGAAACGCACTTAAACCAGATATGTGGAGAAGTTGGGTTATTAAGAGAAATGGTTCCTCATTTGAAAATTTTGAAGGTAATCTACGTGAATATTTTATGGGCTGTGTCCTGCCTTAGTCAAGAGGATCAACTAATGTCTTTGTAATGATACTAATAGATGCTGAAATTGCACCTAGTGGAACTGGTCTAGGAGCTGGGGTCGATGTTTCAGGAAATGATGTCTTTGAAACAAGACAGCTAGCTGCTACACCTATAAATAGAGAGGCAGACTCAAGTCCTCCTGGTGGGAAGGCAAATTACAAGGAAATAAAAAGCCGCATCCAGCAGCTTGAGTCAGAGTTATCTTCTGTACTTCAGTCATTGAGGTCTGGTGTGGATGAAGTTGGAATACAGACGGTGAGTAGCCAATAATGGTCACTTGACTCTGAATGAACCCAGCCAAACTGGGCGGAAAAAGTAAAATAGCACAATTATACTTGTTTTGCTCTGGTAAAGGCACCTTTTTTATGCACCTTGATCTAATATTTATTTTAGAGATATGGGAAAATAAAAAACTTTTATGGAAAAGTGAACGAAGGTAAAGCTTTGTTGCCATTTTTCTTATCTGGAGAATAGAGGCGAGGGAAGCTTGTTGCAACTTGCCTTTGGACTGATAAAATTTCATAAACCCAATCAATTATCTAAGGATATTATCTGTTAATTAATGTCATCCGATGATACATTATGTTATAGTATATTTACCAAATGAGGATTATTATTGAACTAGAACAATTTGTGCTTTTAGTCAAGTTTATGTAAAATCATGACTATCTTACTCTGATGATGAAAGAATTTTAATCTCTTTTCCTTTTGTTGATATGGGCTCCTTTAAATTCAATGAGCCTAAAGGATTCTGGTCCTTTTATAAATTTATTTTCATTTACTGTTGAGAATAACACAAATGGCTCTCCTTAGGATGTTATACTAATCCTCATTCCCTGTGTATATTCTTCAATAGGGCCCGGAAAGCTCTTCTGATGATCTACATAAGCTTTCTGATGCCTGGGAATTCCAGGAAAATGAGATCTTGAGAGCTAAGGATAGACTGCGCTCAATTCGTGCTAAATTGGCTGTGTTAGAAGGAAAGATGACACTGGCAATAATGTATCAATAGATTCTATTCATTTCATTTCATGTATCTCCCTTTACCCTATATTGACACTGACAGCGCCGCATTCTTTCCTCCCAGGGATGCAGATAAGATAATTGAAGAGAAGCAGAAGAAGATTGATAATGCTTGTAGAGCTTTAAGATTTCTTAAGACCACTTGTGTGGTTTGGCCTAATGCTGCCTCAGAAGTACTTTTGGCAGGATCGTTTGATGGTTGGTCCTCCAAGGTATGACCACTTTCCGTGAATATTTTCAGTTAGATTTCAACTTTCAGCATTGCCCAATAATAGATCCATCAAAACTCCTTCTGATGTGACCCATAACAAGATGAGCATGCTTATTTGCACTTGACAGAACTGCTTGAAGTAGTGTTTTATAAAACTCTAGTTTACATACTTTATCATTTTCCAGAACTATATTGTGTCATACCAACAAATGTACTAAAGAATAGGGGCATGTTTTTGTGGTACAGACATTTTTCAAAACGAAAAGAAAAATTGGTCATGATTTGTGCGGGACCTCCTTGATTACCTTGTCTAGATTATTTATAATATTTTATCAATATGTTTTCTATGGTGCTCTTAGGTTAAATTCCACTGATTACATGTCTGTTATGTATCAAAATTTTTATTCCTCTTTTTAAATGTCAGCCCCAATATTGTGTCGGACATGATTTCAAAGTGCAATGACCTTGTATTCTGGTTCATTAAATAACTCAGCCTGCCCTATTTCTCAAGGTTGATGTATGGCTTGAGGCATGACACGATGCTAACCTGGCATGCGAAGTAATTTCGGGATATGAAATGCTCTTTCTCTGGATACCTTTCAGTTATATATACTAGTAAAATGCATATTTATAAAATTAGTGAACATTCTATTGTAGAGAAAGATGGAGAAGTCAAATTCTGGTGTCTTTTCTGCGTATCTACAGTTGTATCCAGGAAAATACGAGGTTAGTTGTACTAATTTATTTTCGACTCTTCCTCCATTTCGGTTGATAAGAAATTTTTTTGGAGAGGTTTCATGTGTCATAATATAAGATGTTTTGGAAAAGACAATCCGTCATTAATGACTTTGTTCCAAAAATGCCCTTCATTAATCAAATAAAGTAGGAATTATTGTTGAAGTAAGGACATTTTGGGAAGTATAATATACTTTTCTTTAAAAAATTAATTTTTTTAATTATGTTTATTGAAGTTTATTGGTTTTCACAATTTGCTCCAAAAACGTTTTATAAATTGAAATGGACGGAATCTATTAGGGCCATACGATATTGTGTCAGGTAAGATGTGCTTAGCGGGAATCTTACCGTTTTCCCCCCTGTTGCAGATTAAGTTCATTGTTGATGGCGAATGGAAAATTGATCCCTTGCGTCCTGTTGTTCATAATAACGGCTACGAGAATAATCTCCTTATCATTCAGGAATAATGATTCTTTTAAGTGAGCATGAGGCTATATTTCTTTAATAGACAACTGATTAGATGCACTAGGCTAGTCTTCCATTGATTTTCATTTGATTGACTCATGTAAATAGTAGCGAGCAGCTCATTGATTCTTTTAACTTGGAGGTTATTTGTTGCCGACTCAAGTTGAGTGTAACGCTTCGAGAAGCCAATTTTTGACTAATAAGCTGAACTCCTTCAATAATTTGGAGTTAAAGGCATTTGCGCATTTGTGCTTTCTTGGAGAAAGTTTAGTGCCTTAGTTTTGCTGTTTTAGGTGGTATGCAATTGAGAACGTTTTCTGTGGGGAAAGTTTAGTATAACAAGCTGAACTCCATGTTCAAATGGAGCGTGTTGATATGTTTGTGCGTGTATATGTGTGCGTTTAATTATATTAAATGATAAAAAAAATCAGCTATCTCATTTGAGCAACTGTTATTTCATCATGGACAAGATTTTAAATCTATGCCGTACATAGATGTAAAAGGTAATAAAAGTTGAATATGTAATAGATGTTAGATATATAAAGGCTACAAAAATGAATGGAATGTCAGACAAAATAAACTAGAGTAAGAAAAAGAATAAATGAACGGTAACTTTGGCAAGACATATTTATATATTTATTTGTTTCCTTCTCGCAAGACATAGTAACAAATTTTTGGATTTTCTGTCCCATGTCATAGAAAAGAAGAAAATAGTAGACGCCAAAACTATTTGTGCTAAACAATCTGGAATGATGATTAGAATTTTTAAAAATAGTTTTTCAATCATAATTTACTAGGTATAGAACCCTTGGTCTCCAAATATCTCTAAACAAGCATTAAACCCCTAGTCTTCATGGCAAGGATACATTCCAAAACTTTCCTCAGGATGAATCCATTATACGTAAGAGTTGAAGATACAGAGGAAGCTTCATATACATAAAATAAAGAGATTTCTCTTTCACGATCTCTTGTACTGTTGTACAGATCAATTCTTGCTTGGAGAAAAGAAACAAATGAGGTTCAAATCTTCAGTGCACTTGAACAAAATGTTTTTGGCGCAATCGAGCCTGATTCTAAAATATCAGCTGCACCGAAATGGATATATCTTGGAACTGCCATTGGCGGTTTAGAACTAAAAAATCAAGGTAATGGATCAAAATTTCTTTTAAATCTGCATATCAATCTGGAGAAGGGTTAGAGGGCATGGTTACAGCAAATGTGAAGCCACTCCCACAGAAAACTCTGATTGATTCTGCCTCATTCAATTCACAGCCAAGACTTACTGTGAGTGGACTTGTTTGGTCACAGGCATCACCCAAGCCAAGCTGCCCATGCTCGCCCCAACCCCACGTCTTTATTTCTCTATTCTCTGAAAATTAATCACAAGAAACAAGTCATTATGTTTCTGCAAATACAATACTCAGAAGAAGTAAAGAATATAGATCTTGCCAGTGACTATGGCGGAGTGTTCAGCTCCAGCAGCTTCATCAAGAATCTTTACTCCGTCAAGACCCGAGATTTTCTCCAGATTGGATTCTTTTATGTTCACTACAAGAATTCAAGAGGAGAAAAAAAAAACAAACACATTTAGAATAATTCAGAAACCAGAAATAACTGCCACAAAGCCAATATAAATCTATAGTACAGTCACACTTCTCTGTCAGTGTCACTGTCGACTGTCTTGCAGAGGTAAAGAAAGGGACTTTTCGTATATAGATTGACGTACCCTCAGGTGTGTATGAGTTAATAATAAAAAATAATAACTTCAATATGATCAAAACCTTTGAATCTTGTACGGCAAACATTTTTTGACAAGACTGTTTATAGGCTGATTCCATTCGACATTTATGCAAAAGCAAGTACATGAATAATGAGAATGCCTTTTGATGCATAGGTACCGGGTGATTGCTTTGCTGAGTTCAAATTCTGAGGATCTGTAAGCACTCCAAGGTGGTTGCCACCAAGCATAAAGCCTTCGCCTTCACCTATACAAACATTTCAACCATGAAAACATATCTCTCAGATAAGGAGGCAACAAATCAAGGGAAAAAAAGGAACTAAAAAGTTTAAGAAGCCCGAGAAATACCAGTTAAAGCTAAAGCATGGTTCCATCCAAGAGTAGCTTTGGCAAATCTCAAAGAAGAACTTAAGCGTTGAGGAGAGTGAGCATCTGCAACACCTTTAAATCCTCTTCCCCACAGGTAAAGTAGCCCATCAACTGATTTAACAAAAGTCATAGGGAACACAATGGGTTTACATGAAGAATGCGTTTATGTGTGTGTGTGCGCGCACGCGTAACTTGTCGGTCGTTCAACTCTATTTTCTACCTATATCAGGTTAAAGGGAGGTTATGGATTTACCAGATATTGCAGCACTATGATCTCCATTTGCAGCAATTTCAACAATTTCCTTATCTTCAAGTTCACTAATAACTTCAGGTAAACTGATGGATTTGATCTTATCTCTTGAGATACCCAACTGACCACGCTTCCCAGATCCAAATCCATAAACTTGATTCATCGAACTGCCTGTATCACAATGACCCTTAGTAGTTTAATCAAGCGCAACATATATAGTAGTTGCTCAACTTATATATTCCTAAATTCTTAAATATTTAGAATTAAGGCCACCTATTTGTGTTACTAGATATCAGTCATCACTCCCATGAGGAACAAGAACAACACAGACTCCAAGAGTGCAAATAGATTTAGTTCTAAATATTACATACATATATATATATATAGAACTCTATAATTATAGTTCTACAGCATTAACCAAATGAATACCTTTGAGCAAGACAAGGGAATGGCGCATGCCACAAGCTATCTGAGAAACGAAGCGATCAACAAAGCAAGACACTCTGAAAGGTGAGCAGCGAGAGGTGTAATCACCATGCCCAAGCTGACCAAATGAGCCGTCTCCACAACTGAATAGACACCCACCATCTGAAGAGAATCAGAATCATAGAACAAACCACAATGAAACTTCATTGAGACAACACCAGACTAGCGAAAATAAAACTTCGAAAAGGAGAAGAGACAGACAACAGAGGAGGGTACAAACCTGAAACAAAAGCAGAGTGGCTCCAACCAGCAGAGACATGGGTTATGAAGTAGTCATCCAAGGATGTCACAGGCTTCGGATTCAAAACATAATTAACAACCTCTCCTTGGCCTAGTTGCCCAGAACTGCCCCTCCCCCATGTCAGCACCTTCCCTCCTTCAATGCACGATAGAAATTTATGTGAGCATAAAGTGTTAATCTTCTAAATATTTAATAAATTAAAGGGAAATAATTTAGGAGCACCAAATAAAACTTGGCGAGTGAGTGTATAATAAAAGAAACAGGAGGGAAGGGAGGAGGGCACCAGAGGTCAAGGCGATGACGTGAGCACCACCGCAGGCAAGGGAGGAGATGGGGGAAGGGACGGACGGAAGGCGGAGGAGTTGCGGGAGGGTGTGGTCTTGGAGGCTGCCGGTACCTAACTGGCCGTCAGTTCCAGCACCCCAGCTCCAGATTCGCTGTGTTTCTGCTTTCTCCTTTTCTTGTTCTTTTTCTTTCCGATCGTCTGCTTCCATCACCTTTCACCGGACCACCCTGCTTCCGAATAAATATACTTTGACCTCAGGTTCTGATCAAAGAAGACTACTACAACTTCAAGTCCGCATCTAGGCAAAATCGTTTTCGGTTAATGTTCCCCGGCTCGAACTCAACTGTTTGAGATAGCGAACTGCCCAAGTCTTCGTTTTCTCTTTTATTCCTAAATATCTTTTAAATTATTATGATTTTTTCTATTTGCACAGCTTATCTTTCGCTTCTTTACTAGTTAGAATTTTTTTTTCAAGACTTTTTTAAAATGTTTTTCATATTCAACTCTATTTTCCTCAATATTTATTAAAAAATAATTGGTGTTTGAAACTTGGACATAAGTACTGAAGTTAAGTACAAAATATATTACATACGTATTGAAAATATTGAAGTTGATATAAATACATTAATTAAAATTAAAAATAATAAATTTTAAAAACTTTAAAAATACAAGCGTATTTGTTAGAATTAATTTTTAGTTTTCATTTTCTTCAATACTCAATTTTAAATTTTTTCCCCCAATTGTTAGAGCATCCTTTCTTATATAACGGAGGAAAAAGATTCTTACGTACAAGCCTAGTGGAACAGTGGCGGATCGATTTAGAAGGTAGCATTTTGAAAAATATATCCCGACATGTAAAATAATTTACTATTTGCCACATTTAGGTCGGAAAAATGGAAAATTTCCTAGCAGGTTCTTAGTTGCAACGCAACAGCGCCCAGTTCAACTCTCTCTCTCTCTCTCTCACAACAATAACAACGAAAACAACTTATCCCATTAAGCGGATGTGCCAGACTTTTTTCCTCTGTCAATTGTTTACTAATGACTGGGAGAAAGTTGGTCACCTCTTAAGGCTAAAAGGACGAGGCGGCTCATTGACGCTCCTCTTTTTATTTAAGAAACAGATATTAATGACAATAAGATAAGAGGTGGGATCAAACGGCAAACTCCCATTTATAAGAGGAGCTTACATGTTAGCAGATTACAAAAACCATTAACTCATTTACGCTCCTTTGAATCTGCCCGAGCTGCACGTACAGCCTGCAGGAGGGGGTTCAGTTGTGCGCCTCATGGAGGACTTGAGAAGCAAATCACTTGGCATTTTGTTCCATGTTGCTGCTTCGCATATCAAACTCTGCACCGGACATCAAATGGAAGCGTCTTTGTTCATTAGTACGCCCATCTTGCTAATCGTCACCACTAATGGCGCAGCCAATCCTCATCAAATGCCTCTTTACGACTGTATCTCAAGACACACTATAACAGTGACATGTACATTCAACAATTGCCATCTCAAACAAATATTTGCTGCAAGAACACAATCGAAGCAGAAGGCACTGCAAATTCGCTCAAATTTGCAACACAGCCGTAGCATACTCACAATGTAGAATGAGCTCAAATGGTCCCTTTACTCTGCTGGATGCTGCAGCAGAGTAAAGGAAAAACTTTAGTCTTTTTTTTGGTCCAAAAAGGAAAAACTTTAGTCTAAAGCAAGGTGGTGTGCACACTCACAGGTGCTGATTACTGTTCATCCATTGCCCGAACAGCCGTGCAAAATGTTGGCGGTTCCCAGTATCAACGTAAAAATTTAAAAAATTAGACTTACCGAGACCCAAACCAGCCTAGAGTAAGAATTGAGGCAAAAGAAACAGCGTATAAGAAATCATTCCTGCCAACTTGCTGGATTAAAATTTGCCAGAATCATAGAATGACGTTGTAGATCTCGAAATACATTATAAGAGGGAAACCTCAAATGGCAATACCAGATCTATAAACAACTCTCCACAGCGGACAGAGGACTTGAGACCTTAAACAGACAAACCAGCAAAATCTATTGCGCTTTTAGCTTTCACGAGTTACTTCCCACTGAGAACAAATTAAAAATATACATAATTCCTAAGGCTAATATATAAATAATTGTTACAAACTAGAATGAACCCTAGGCTACAGAATATCATCATAAGCCACGATTTCTCTGGCCCGGAAAGGCACGTCTCGACTTGAGCTAGACCCACTATTTTTGGGATTCACCATAGCTGAAGCGAGTTTATTACCTCTTCCGTGCCTTCTTAAAGGTATATCAGCCCGCACAAGTTTTGACATCGACCCTTTCTCCTTGTTACTATTACCTACTCCTTCCCTCCACATGGCCAAAGGATCAGTCGCCCACAATACCTGAACCTGTTAATACACTTCTCTTAGTCTTCAATTTCCAAAACAATTACTCAATTAAAACCCCCCCTCCTCCAATTAGACGTGAACGAACGCAGAGAGCTTAATCATTATTACGTTCGAGGGTTAAAATTTGTCAGAAAGTCCAACAATTTGTTCGAAAATTTGCTAGTTAAACTTGATATTGCAAAAGCTTGTGCATGAATTTTGACAAATTGAGTTTCCAGAATCCGGATTAGGGGAGGATGATATTGGAAAATTCGTTTTTTAGGTTGAAATCAGAGCTTCTTCGAATATGCATCTTAAGAACGGAGCATGAAAAGGAGAATGAAGTACCCTTTTGGAACTGATAGTGATGCCGAAAGATGGGTCAAGTGCAGCAGCCATAGCGGCATCGGCAGATTCCTTGGTCCGAAAGGTAATGTAGCCCACTCCGTCACGGTCGATGCGGATGCGGGAAATGGCACCGTAGATCTCGAATCGGGATTTGAGATCGAGAACAGAGCAGTCTAAAGGGAGACCCATAACCACCACCGCGCAAGGAGGCGGCTGCCTTGTTGCGTGCTTGTCGGCGCCATCGTCAGCGGTGGGCTCCGGAGCAGGAACAGGAAGAGGTCGACGCCTCTTGGGCATAGAGTGAGGGTACGGATCGTGGCGGGAAAAGTAGGGTTTCTCTCGCTTGCGGCTCATGGCGAGAAACTGAGATTCATCCGCCCGCCGAAGAAGATCCTCCCACCAAGTATTTCTCTCTTTATTTACAAAATATTTAGTAAAAAAAATTACAAATAAAAACCCTATAATATATGAAATTGCAATTTAAGACTCTTAATTTTGAAAATGGTGAAGAAAGACTCAATCCCATATTGTAAATATAGAATTAGTAAAATGTTTGAAAACCCCTTAGCCAAATTGTAATTTAGTTTACTGAAATTGTCATTCATTAAAGTGAACTTGTCATTTTTTATAGTCAGCTTATCATTTGGCATACTCTCTGTTAAATTGTGATTTGATCTATTGAAGTTGTCATTAGTTAAAGTGAACTTATTTCCTATAGTCAAGTTGTCATTTGACTAAGAGATATTTCAGACATTTCACCCACATTTTATATTTATAATTTGGGATCAGGTCCTCTGAAACTATTTTTCAAATTCAGAGTTCTAAATTATAATTTTACATATTAAGGAGTCTTTATTTACAATTGTTCCTATTTACTAATCAAAATATTTCCGTTTCTTCCTTTGGAATGGGACCAAAATTGGGGGTAAGGGGGGCTGCCTTTCTTTTTTGACCAGGAGGGGGCCTGCTAAGTGCACGGCAATATCGCATAAAAATAAAATTACTACTCATACGGTCTTAAATATAACATCTATTTAATTAATTTGATTAGATTAAAAAAATTAAATAAGTTAGTTAATTATAAAAAATATAACATACTTTTCCTAAAACACCATAATGATATTTCTTAATATCCTCTCCCTCTTTTCTATTTGATAAAAGTTGAGGGAGTATATATATAGGTAACTTAGAAAAAATTGATAAATATGATAAATGAGTATTATATTTAAGACTAAAATCAACTCAACGACTAAATCCTATATTAAGGATCAAAAGAGTATTTTTAAAATCAAAACAATTTGAATTAGTTGAGATGATAATTCCATATATTATGAAATTAAGAAACAGTAAGGATTCTTCAAAAAAGAGTAGATGAAGACCAAAAACAATACTTAAAAAAGTTATCAAATGATATATTTCAGTTAACAATATATTAAAAGATTTAGTCTTAGGTAGAGTTTAATAGCATCATACAATCCATATAGCTGACCCCACTTAGTAAGATGAGACTTTGTTATTTGTGGTGATTCTTTTTTTTGTTTTTTTGGTGAAGGATTATTTATGGTAATTCTGCGTATTGAATGGTGATAAGTATATATATTTTAGGGATAATTAATCTGCAAGTCCTTATAGTTTCAACTAATTTTGAATAAGGTCCCTATAAATTTTTTTCTTTTTATCATATCCTTATATTTTCACCTTTTTTTAATTAGGTCCTTGCATTTATTTTTCTTTTTATCAAGTCCTTATAAGATCACCTTATTTTTAAGTAAGTCCCTGAATTTTTTATTCTTTATTTTATAAATTCTAATAGTACTATTTTATAAACATAAAATAGTATATATTATTTAATATTAGTTTATAAACAATAATATTCTAAAAATAATGAATTATTATAATAATTTTATTTTTTTAGCAAAAAAAATTAATTGTTTTAAAAAAATTTCCTTAATTAATTAATTATATTACTTATCTTTTATAGTATAATTATTAATATTTTATATTTCAGTACTAATTTATTTAATTAAGTTCATATTTAATTAATAAATAAAAATTAAAACTAGATGGACCTAATTAAAATTTTAGTGAAATTATAAGGACTTAATAAAAAGAAAAATAAATACGAGGACCTAATTAAAAATAGATGAAAGTATAAGGACTTGATAAAAAGAAAAACAACTGTAAGGACCTAATTCAAAATTGGTTAAAACTATAAGGACTTCCAGATTAATTAACCCTATATTTTAACTATAGTATATTGTCTTTTGTCTTAGTTATCAGATCTAGTTTATAATATAAAGTTAGCAATATGATTTGTGAATAATACATTTTGCTAGTCAAATACTACCCCTGGTACAAAACATGAGAACTAGCTATAAGTTCTAAATATAAGACTTTAATTTATTTTGACTCCCAAATTTGTAATGTGTTCTAAAAAATATCCTTATTAATTATAAGGTATCATGATTCAATAAGAGTAATTTAAGGAAGTTACAAATAACTAATTTAACTAATTTGCTTAATCTTTTCAAATTAGTTATATAGATTTTATATTAAGGAATGGAGTTATTAATTGAGCCATGGTGCTTTTAAAACCAAAACACTAGCTGCTATAATTGCCAAATATTTAGATTTAAAGAGTAATTAAGCAATAAGGTTGTATTACACATTGCTCAAAGACAGCGGCGATTCGATAATTAGGCATCACCAATCCCACTTGCTAACATAAGTCATTAATGCCAGCTCATTTAATTTAAAAAATAAATCATATATTACATAAAAGCGTATAGATGCCAATACCTTTTTTTTTTCCCAAAAAAAAACTGTATTCAACAAATAAAACAGTACAAAGCAACAACGAAAGGCCTAAGCCTCATCATCAAGCTCCTCCTCTTCTTGCATAAGAGGAGGGGGTTAATTAATAATACAAAAATTACTGTCCATATTATGGGAGGACTTAGCCAAGAAACCAATAATACCTAAATTTTTCCTAAACATGTGTTGGATTTGAACATTCCAGTCCTGGTAGAAAAACCGTCTGCTATCCTCAACTATGTCCCTAAAAGGATGCCAAGACTTTTTGTCCTTGGTCATGCAAAAAAAAAAAAAAACTTTTGTCCTGTTATATAGTACTCCCTCTGTTTCTTATTATAAGAGACAAATAATCAAATTACGTTGATAAAAAAAAATAGTTAAAATTAGTTGAGGACAATTAATGTGTAAAAATTATAATTTTTTTTCCAACAATGCCCCCATTAATAAGGAGAGAGAGTATGAAAGAGAACAATTAAATTATTAAAAGAAAGAGAAGTGGGAGGGAGAGAGAGTATGAGTTGGAAACAAAATAAATAGGGGTAAAATAGAAAATCAATACAAAAAAATAGAGACACCTTTTAAGTATATCTTATATATGAAAATATATCATAAACATCAAATGTCTCTTATAATAAGAAACGGAGGGAGTATCTTTTAAATGTCGTTTGGATAAAGTCTGCCAAATTTATGATGAGGAAGCTGGGTCTGTTTTACTGCTGCCTGGACAGGCCCAGCCCATATTCCTTCAACAACGAGAATTAAAATTGGGCCCCAACACACTAAGAGTGGCCACCTCTAATCCCTTTAATGCCTTCACATAAGAAGTCGACTGCACGAAGATTTTAATTCAAAATTCGAAAAATTGACAGGACAATTAATAAAAGTTTTTTAGTTTTACCTCTTGTTATAAGAAAGAAAGAGAGTTAGATCCAAGAGAAAGAGAAGAGGACTTTTTAATCACATTTCTTAATAAAAATAAAATAGATGACTCCTCTCAGTTTAAAATATATTTCACCACTTAACTAATTTTTTTTGTTTGTGAGAGAACTTAACCACTGACTTATATTATGGACTAAAGGAAGTATATGTGTAATTGAATAATAATCAATTTAGTATAAAAAATATATACGCATATTAACTTTTGTGGGGAGGAATACAAATATTTTCTCAAATGCCATTCGAGCAAGCATTACCACTGTACGGCTTGCAACCAGTCATCTAAAAAGCTATCTTGAATGTCCAAACTGTCTATTTATCGCTACAGACATCTGTTGCCCTTGGACGAAAATGAAATTTCCATCATTGTTTTTTTTTTTTGGCTGTCTTGACAGCCAGTGTTATATTGCAATTTTCCCCGGACGAAATTATTTTTAAACCATGATTTTTCCCATAGGTGCATTTCCATGAAATAAAAATTAAAAAACGAAACTCTTTTATAATCCACAAATAATGATACATAGACGGAAAAACTAAATTTATACTAAATCAGTACAACTTTATCTTGTGATGGCGCTCCGGAAACTAGGCACTGAAAAGGACACAATGATGTGTCTGTAGCGTCGTTGTTAGTTTTCATGGGAAATTATTGCTGCATACTTGCATGAAATATTCTGAGCCATATAAAATAAATGGTATGATCAATTTCTCAAGATCTTTCACAAATCTCCAAATAAAAATTTAAAAAATTCATTATTTAATATTTAAACAATAAAAACGACAAAACAAATTTTTTCTATTTTTATCATTAATATTTTGATCACACTATAGTCAATTAATTATTATTCTTATCATAGAAAATAAAATAAATTGATACCGATGGCAATAGAACTATTCTTTACTTTATTCCCTTAAATTTTGTAGAATGGATTTTGTGTACAAATTTTTAAAAATAATTATACGATTTTTTTTAACGAGGAAAAATAATATTTTATTTTATTAAGAGTCGAGTCCAGGGCGGTGGTCGTGATTGTCAGCGCCATCCACTAGGCTGGTAGCCCACAGCTAAAAAGAAAAGAGATAACAACGTATGCTTATGACCTACCCCACCGGCACCGCGTCGTCGCACGTGGTGCTCACGTGGGACCTGGGCCCCACTCCATCCGTCGCTTTCCTCTTATTGGGTCCCACAATATACTTTCCCGGACCTCTTGTCTCTTGGGCCCGCTTATTCCTTTCATCTGTTACCCTGCATCAGCCCAAAGATATGTCCCCGCCCTCCTTCACGGGCCCTACTATTTCCGGCCCATCACGTCACGTCGCGTGCGGCACACAGCTTCCCCTGTTCACGTTAGGCCTGGGGGAACACAACACGTGGACGGCCCCCATGAGGTCATCCAGTGATGATTTGACACGCGGCGAGCGGCCAATGTCGGTTTCAGGAAGGAGATGGGGTCGTCGGCAGAGAAATATCTTTTAGGAAAGCGAGTTTCTGTAATATTTGGGGCGACGTGTTACTTTCAAGTTTCAAGTCTTTCCTCCTTTTTCGGTTTTCGCTTTATTTTGTTTATTATTTTATTTTTCTTCCTCTCTACATTAGCCTTTTGTTTATTATTTTCTTTCTTTTTTGTACTGACAATCAACAAAAGTTTTTTTTTATATACAAAAAAAAATGTTCCATTGCGGGCGCAGGCAAAAAGAAAATTTCAACGGTTTCTGCAAGAGCGGGAAAAAAAAATCCTTTTGATCCGTATTAAACGAAATTTAAAGCACAAGGGCATGCAATTTTTCATTTTATATAAATATTTTGATGGGTATGGGGTTTTTCTGAAGAGTCCGGGATCTTATTTCTCTTACTATTTATGACCACGGATTTAACTAACAAGTTGCTCCCAAAAAATGTTGAAGAAGTTTAAACTAGAATTCTAATGCTCAGTTAATTAAGTACATAAAGATAGACCCGCAGGAGCTCAAATAAATACATTTGAATTCAAATGAGTGATTATGAATTTTATTTATATTGTTTGGCGAAACTTTTTAAAATCTTGATGAATCATGATTTTAGTATAAACTACTAAAATTTGCTTTCGTAATTAAAAATTCTTGATAGAGGTTCAACAGCAAGAAGTTCTCTTATATATCCATATTAATAAATATAATTGAATGAAAATTATCTTTAAATAATAACTAATACTTATAAGAATCATATTTAATTATATTTCTCTTATCTATCTTTATTGTCTGATAGTAATTATATAAATAATACATTTTAATAAATAAAATCCAAACGTAGTCAAAATTCCCAATATCACTTATTACAATCAATATATATATATATAAAAACAGAAATTATGATAACCAACATTAGTATCACACATGAAAATCACAATCATTTAAAATTACATAAATTTGTTGACCGCTGATCCAAATGGGCACATATACAGTGGAATGGAGTTGGCTTGCAAGTTATGTGAATTGACAAAACGGATGATTACATTACCTGGCAAGGTGGCAAGTTGCCTGAGATGAGGATGTGGTTGAATTTTGTGGAAATGTCTGACTACGAACGAACAACAACATCTGCTCATGAAATTACTCGTAATTGTATATACTCGCAACCCCCAATACACACACTACTTTGTGTGCCCGTTTGAATGAGCGATTGGAAAAGCTGCTTATTGAAAAAGCAACTTATAGATAAGTGAAGTGGGGTAAAAGCTAAATTGGATAAGCTGAATTGTGTTTGGATTGGAGTTCAGAAAAACCCGTTTGCAAAAGTGAGATTGGCAAAAGGTTGTTTGGATTAAGATTGAGTAAAAGTAAGTTTGGTTGTAAAATGATCAAAATAGATATATGACTTTATTAGATAATGTAAAATGAAAAAAAAATTATAAATTTACATAATACCATAATTTTAAATTATTTTAATTGGAAGAAGTTAATTTTAATGAAATAAATATATTTAGCTTAGAAAATTTACAGAACATATTTTTTAATATGGAAATAATTTCTAAATTTATATTTAATTCAAATAAAAATTTCCTAATATATCAAAATCTAGGCCACGTAACTTGCAACAGAACCGGTCAACTCTTGCCTTGCTCTCGATGGTGTGATGGCGGGCGGCAGTTGATTAGGCGACGACAAGACAAGTTGGACGAGAAGAGGAAAGGAGTAGATGAAGGGGCAAAAGAATGGAGCCAAGTGAGTGGAGAACAGGGGCAAAGAGTGGGAAAAGTTTTTTTTGAGAATAATCTATTGTTTTAACAGTACCTTACCGTCCATCTGTAAGCACGATGAAAAAGCCATAAGTAACTCTGAGGAGCTTAACTGAATCGGGCTTATGAATCCAGCTTTTAGCCATAAGTAGGATAGAGAATAAGCTCATCCAAACAGGCAGAATTTCTTAAATGAGCTTATAAGCTGAATAAGTTACTTTTAAGCTCTTCAAACGCTTGAACAAACAGGCCATGTATCTTCAATATTATCTCGTTTCTTATTTAATTTTTATTTTATTTTTAAATATAAAATCTCAATCTACTTTGTTTTTCATATTTACTTATTTTTTTGAGATAGTCCTTCTAATAATAATAACTTTAGCTAGCAAACTTGATTAGTAATAATATTTTTAGAAAGACGACACGTATGTATTACAAATAACTAACTTTAGTTATTTTTTTAATCTATTCAAATTAGTTAATTAACTCTTATATTTAGAACCGGAGGTAGTATAAGAACTATTTTGACTTTTAATTTAGTTATAAATATAATATCTTAATATACTTTGTTTTTCATATTCATTTATTTTTTTCAAAATAACCCATACAGTAATTGTATATGTTAAATGTTCTATTACATAGTAATTTTGACTAGTACACATAATTAGCAAGAATATTTTACAGAAAATAATATCTATTTATTATAAATAATTAATTTAATAAATTTTTTTAATCTACTCAAATTAATAATTCACGTTACGTTTTCAAACCGCCCCGGCCCCACAAGCGCGCACAAATGTACGTATGTATATAAATACATAAATACATATATATATATATGTATTGCTATCTTCGCCAATTGATTTGACGCATGATTGTGAACCTTATGATGGCATTCATCATCGCGCCTGTACTTGTTCTAATTACAAAATAACAACGTCTCGTGTTGTTTTCTTTAATTACAATTAACAAGACAACTATGTATGCGTAATCCCTAATTAATTACCTCTTCTTTCAACCACTCACTTCACCCACATATAAGCTTATCTACTTATTTATTTCCTCATCAGTGTCCAGAGCTGAATAATGAGAAGTAAACCATCATCCCTTAATTGGCCTTCTTGTTGCCAAATCAATAATGCCAGCCTGTCAATGAAAAAGATGCCCTCAGCGACACTAAATCCCCTTATCAAACTATACTTTTGTTTCACAATCACCCACCAAATCAAGAGCCACTGTAGTAATAATAAAACATCATTATGTAAAACGAGAAAATAAAACTTATTATTTTTTGTTGACATAAAAATTAAAAAAAATTATGCTAAGAAGCATAATTTAATTGATTTTGATTTTAATGAGATCCATATGATAAAATTAATTCATATCATTACCATTTAACTTTTTTTGGCCAAATTATTACCGCTTAACTTTTAAGCGGCAAACACATGATTTTTTTTTAAAACAGCTAATTTAAGATGCTCACAAATAACATATAGAAATAAAAATTACCCGCAATTACAAATAAATGGTATTAGTCAACCGCCTAACGTGTGGAGAGTTCATGATAGATACTACAAGTTATTTTAAATTTCTTTATTTTTCTCTTAATTAGTTTGATCAGAATTGATCTGGGTTGAGTTAATAGAAAAGTGCAAGCTTTTTTGTCAAATTAGAATGAAAAATAAATAATTTTTTTAAAAAGAAGGACGAAAAGTTGGAACACTCTTATTTTCTTTCCTAATCAAACGAATCATGTAGGGGTAGGAAAGACAGATCGACGTATGGGAAACTTAATTACTGGCTACGTACGTCTCATCTTCTTATGTCTGCCATTTCGTATAGGATTATATATCCCTGTTTGTAAAGGAAGATCCAAATTCAGTGAAACTATGTTCTCTTTGGGATTACTGATCACAAAGTTTACAAACATAATCTTTTCAAACAAACCCTTTTTTCCCTTATGATTATGCTAATGGTTACGGAAAGCTGGACTTTTTGAGACATGTCCATTTCTTCCTCTGCTTAATTATAATGATGATGATGTTGCTAAGATCTGTGTAGAATTTGTTTCTTTGACGCCACACGCGCACACAAATACAAATTTCAAAGTTGCTTTTCCTCAATGGGCATGACCACCCCACCAGAACTCTCTCTCTACCAAAGTGCTAAAAAGCTCCATCATCACTTTCATCTTATCACAGCCTTCTAAGTGGTCCTTCCCTAAGGTATAGACTTTGAAGGAACTTAGAGCCCTTCACCTTCATATCCTCAAATTTCCTTCCTAATCTAAAAATCTAGTTCTCAACATATAATATGTCATATGCTCAAATCCTGTTGAAATTTTTCTTAGTGGTAATTTGTAATTACTTTTGTAAGATCTGATCCGAATGAGTTTTTTAGGTGACTGGCGTAAACTTTTGATTACCCAAAAAAACTAAGTATATGTTAATCATGATATATAGCTTCTCACTAATATCCTAGCTAGCTATGCAACCAGGAACGAGTTTCACGTCTAAACAGCACTTCCCATCAAAATCAAATGCCAAATGCAGAAGTGTGTCCCACTCGTAGGACCACAAGGAACTTTTGACCTTGGCTATATGAGCTTTTTAAACCATCCACGTTTGAATTTGGGAGAAAGAGAGATAACAAAGCAAGAAAGAGCATGACATTGTTGACTCCCCTGTTAACTTCCACAACACACTCTCTCTCCCCTCTTATTCTTCAAAACCAAGTCTTTTTTATGACCAGCTTCCGAGGACAAAGAGAGCTAAGGACATGTTTGGTGTGATCACATTCATTTGGAAGGAATTGGAAACGGCAATAGAAATGGATATAGAAATAAAAGCAGAGGTGGAAATTAATTTTAAAAATGTGTTTGGTATGTCAATAGTTACATACTAAATTCATATATTCAACTAACAAAGTACCCTTGACCAATTAATTAAAACAAATTGTCAACCCTAATCAAATCTCACCATGCTCAACCGCTCTATGATCAGATGGGATAGAATTTGAATTGAAAAGTTTTCCAATTTCCAATTGCATGGTATGAAAACAAATGTGTACGGAAGCCCGCCTCAATTCTAATTTCATACCTTTCAATTTCAACATGCCAAACAGACCCTAAGTTTAGTCCCATAAACAAAGGTTTCCTCTATTCTCACGTGAATTTTGTCAAACACATAACGGGCATCCCAAAAAAGCAGCGAACCGATGATATTTTAAAGGACGAGACATTTTTCCATGGAAAAGAAGCATAAGAGGCATAGAGACAACAGCTAAAATCACCACAGAACGGACAAGATTGAATATAAACGTGATGGAGAAATTAAACAAAGGCAGGGGTTTATGTTAAATATTGGATTGAATTTCTTCCAGGACAATATTACAGGTCATAAATACCAGTGAACCGAGACCAAGCTATCAACGTCTTGAAAAATAAGCGATCAAGGAGCCTGAAAGTCTTCACCAATCAAATGTGTACAATAATGATAAACCTTACCAGAACTTTGACTTTTCTGCGGCCGGATTCAGTATTTTCATCTTCCTTCTTCTGCTTCTCTTTTTTCTTCGTTGGGTTTCGGCGGGAGATCGATGAATCACGAACTTACACGTCGACCAAACGGAGTTCGAATTCACTAGTGTAGACCGAAATTCTCAACGGGAAAGAGTTCAAATTTCTTGTGGGACAAGTATCTCTTTCTTTTCCAAGCCGCGCTGGCATCTTCGGTTTTACAAACTTAGTAAGATATATATATATATATATATATATTTGTGGGCTTAGGTTAACAATGCGTGATATATAGAAACACCTGAACAAAACAAGCAATACTGAAAATAAAATAACTCTTCCAAGATCCAAATAGGCAATAAAGTTGAGTGACTAATTAAAATATTGAAATAATTTATATTTTTCAAAGAATATTTTTGTGTCAGGAGGCCACACTTTCTGTGCGTGAATGGTAAACCATTTAAAGGATTTGGTATGCATGATTGGTCTCAATTTGCATCAGTTGCACGTGAGGCTTTTCTCTGCTTTCTTTTTTCTTTTTAAATAAAAAGAAAACTTTACACAAGGAATCAGCCTCACTTTTTTTAACATTGTCAAATATAAAATCAAATTAATGCAGATTTAAATAAAAATGCTCCTTGAATTTATGGCCGCATGATTGAACAAAATGTGTTTGTTTCACATTACATGTTTTTTTATTATCAAGATTTTGATGGTTTATAACATAAAACCAAACACGCAGCAGCCAATATGGGTTTAGCTAAAATTTCTGATTAATTAGTGAAAATTAAAGCTTCCGTGATCAAATGAGCCAAGCAATGGAAGGAAGATAAATCGAAAACCGTGTAGAGTAAATTATGATTACCAAAGAGTGTTGAATTAAGAGAGTTTTTTTCGCAGAGTACAGTACAACAAGAACAGATGGTTGTGTAGATTCTAGACAGAGAGAGAGACAGTTTCCGAATCCAAAGATCAAAACAACGTTCTTGTCACGGAATTAATCTCTCTCGCTCTCTCTATCTCTCTCTCGATTTTGTAATACCACCCACTCATAATAATCTGAACAAGTTTTTCTGGGTTTTTGAAAACCAGGATATATCTCAGATTGATGATGATGCCATTATTCTCATTGCTTGTAGTACAGAGTTACAACTAAGTAATTCAATTATTACTACTTAATTAATAAGACCAAAAACAGAAGGGTTGATCTTCATATGGGAATCCGAAGTTACAGGGCTCTTCTTCAACCTTTGGTAAGCACGGTGGGAGATTCACGAGGTTATGACTCATCAGGTTGTCTTCTTCGTCCTGTGAGAAATCTGAGTGCTCTGCTTCGTAGGCATGGGAGGAATCTGCAGTGTGGTGTGGGCTATCTGAATCAAACACATCACTTTTAGCAGAATTGGCATCTTCTTGTTTGCATATTACTGTTGGAACCTTTTCAACTTTTGACCCATCTTCAGAAGAAGCCCCATTATTATTATTATTATTTGAGATCATCAAAACATCAACACACTTCTCATAATTCTCTTCTTTCTCTTTATCATCTCTCCCGATCAACCTGTTCTTCAGAGAATTCACCTGTACCAGATAAATACATGTATCATTGACCCATTAATCCCAGAAGCAGAGGATTGACTTGCATATACAGAAAGAGACAGAGAATGATGATGATTACCTCTTCTTTTAACTCCTCATTCTGGTGAAGGAGAGTGTCATGGTCACCTTTGAGTTTGTCATAGCTAGATTTTAAGGTTATATAGTCTTTTTCGAGCTGTTTGGTTTTGAACCGAGCTCTTCTGTTCTGAAACCAGATAGCGACTTGCCTTGGCTGCAACCCCAGTTCTTTAGCGAGTTGAACTTTTCTTTCTGGTTCCAGCTTGTTTTCTAACTCGAAGTTCTTCTCAAGGAACTGTACTTGTTGGCTTGTGAGCCTCCTCTTCTTCCCTGGTTGATGAAAGCACGCATCGTATTCCTCTTCTGTGTTCTCTTCTTTGTCCAGACCTTGGAAGAATGGCAATTCTGTGACTGTGCTTCCACTAACATTCTCGAAATCGATTAGAGGTTTTGAACCTGAAAGCAGACGACTTTAACTCGTTAATTAAGTTGCTTATGAAAGAGAATTCTCTGGGTTTTTCTTTTAATTTTTCTGGGAAACCCAATTCCATTCTCTTTAGAAAATAAACAAACAGATAATGTTCACAACAAGAATTTTCGTTCAAAAACTAATGACCCAGTAAATTCTGGAGCTTCAGAGGATCAGATCCAGAAACATACAGAACAGAGAAGAGAATTCAATTCACCTTGAAAGGAAGGGTCAGAGTGGTGAAGCAAGAAAGGGTCAAGAACATGAGAAGAAGAAGGAAGGCTTTCGTTCTGAAGAAAAGCTGTGAGATTTGAGGAAGCAAAAAGCCTGTTAGGACCAGCCATGGACACAGAAACTAGAGGGCGAGGATAAATGATCTTTGGGAATCTAGAGTTTCAGGGGCAAAGAACATTTATAGTGAGAAGCACAGCAAGTGGGGATGGATGCAGAATTTATGAAGGAAGGAAGAAAGGGATGAGAATAACAGTAATGTGGGAATGATGGGAGTAAGGAGAAATCATACCCATGACTTCACAGGGAGTGGTGCAGAGATGAAGATTGTCAGATCTCAATAAATTACAGAGGCAGGAGTAGAGGGAGAAGGTGGAGAGTTTTAAAGAGAAGGAAAAATGGTTTGGGAAAGAAGAGAAAGGAAGGAAGGAGATTCTTCTTTGAAGTGGGCAACAACGACGGGGTTATATGGAGACTTTGCCCTCGTGAAGGCCCCAAAGGGGGCATTACACCAAGCTTTCCTTAATTACTTTACAATATTGCCCATCTCAATTTTGTCCCAAAAAAAAAGCTGAAAATTCCTTATTTAGATATTTTATTAGACAGGAGGAGTCAATAAAATTTCTAAATAAAGTCTCTTCATCAAATTTTTTTTTTCCTTTGTAAATAGCTTACAAACATACTTACATATTACTATCTCCAGACCTTAATATAAGACTTTTTTTTACTTTTATTTTAATCCTAAATATAAGATTCCAATCCACTTTGTTTATCATATTTACTCAATTTTTTTCAAGATAATTCTTCTAATAATTATAGTTCTAGTTAATATACTTGATTAGTAAGAATATTTTAGGAAAGACAACATCTATTTAGGACAAATAACTAACTCAACTTACTTCTTTAATCTCTTCAAATTAGTCAATTGGCTTTTATAATTAGGACCGGAGGTAGTATTTACCATCAATGTTCTTATAATATACTAACCCTAATACATATTGCACTATAAATTAACTCTTATATTTCAGACAAGAGATAATAATACATGTATTCTACAAAAGATAAATACAATCTTTTTCCAAAAATTTTAGATTATTATATGTTCTATAGCAGTTGTTTGACATAAAAAGGCATCACGTTTAAAATATATTCTCTTGGTCCTTTATTATAAGTATTAATTTTTCAAAAACATGTTCTTTTTTTGGTTGAGTTTAGAGTATACACCATGGTATCTGTGATTGATCCTTTCTCACCGTAGACATTTTAAAAAAGTTTTAATGCTGGTCATGAGATCCTCTTTATATTAAAAAATACTCCTCCGGTCCTAATTATAAGACCCAATTTGACTTTTTATTTGGTCCTAATTATAAGACCCAATCCATTTTGTCTCTTATATTTATGCATTTTTTTCCAAGATAATCCTTCTAATAATGATAGTTTTAGCCAATATACTTAATTAGCAAGGATATTTTAGGAATGACAACACTTATTTATTATAAATAACCAACTTAACTTACTTCCTTAATCTCCTCAAATAAGTCAATTGGGTCTTATAATTAGGACCGGAGGAGTATATATTAAGAGAATGCTCAAATATAGTTGATGTGTAAAAATTTGGTTTTTAATTCCATTTTTTACCCTCAATTAAAATGACAATTGGGAAATCATATATCTTTAAATTTAGATCTGTCGTCATTAGCGCAAGGACAATTGAGAGCGATTCTACATTTCTACCGCTGTCCTTCCATTGCGAGAAGGAATAGTCAAACTTCCCAATCAAATATGGCAATTAAATAAATAATTTATATAAAATGAGAATATATATTAAATTAGTTATATGTAAGAAAAACTAAAAATTAATTGATTTAAAGTACATTTTTTAATCATTCATATCAGAAATTGGTTAAGAAAACAGAAAGAATATTGTATTGAAAAATGAAATTCTGATATTATGATTTAATAGAAATGTATTTTCTAAAGGCGCATTATAACATTTAAATTCACATATAATGTTTCGAACAATTGCAAAATCTTTTTGAGACTAATAAAATTGACTCTTCTGTAAAAAAAATATTTGCAAAATCATAATAATATTTTAAATTTAACAATATGCATAAATGAGAGAAGTTAAGAAATATTATAATTTTAACATAATTTATAAACAAAAATAATAATTTATGTTGGCAAAAAAGTAACAGTAATTTATAACAGAAGTAGACATTTTAAAAAAAATAAGGGGATGAAAATAAAAGTGGAGATAAATATGAAGGAAAAAAGATAAGAGGAAACAAACAAAAGCTAACCCGTCTGATCAGTCTCAATCAGGGGAGCGCTCGGAGTTTACTTTGCGGTCTTTGCCTTTCATCTCATAATATTTTTCTTTCTTTTTTTTCCTTTGAATATAGAAAATTTCATAATATATAAATAATTGTTAAAATGTGAAGTTCAATATCTTAAAAATATATATAAAATACATTTAACCTCCTCGATTTTTAATTTCATAAAAAAAATCTTTTTAAATTTTATCACTGATGAATCCGTTAAAATTTTATATCATCATTAGTATTGGGTATACGCATGGTGATGTGTATAAATATATAGGTAAGAGAAGTTGTTATTATTATACTCCTCCGGTCCTAAATATAAGACTCCTTTCATAGTGCAAATTGCACTATGAAAGGAGTCTTATATTTAGAACTGGAGAAGTAATTTATAACAGTCAATAAATATGCAGGTGGTTTTTTTTTTCATAAAAAGGATTAATGTGTTACGTTGCCCTAAAAACATATAAAAAATTAAAGCATGCTTTCTTTGCGAGAGAAAATTAAGCTGAACAATGGGGGAAATATTCGCTTGTAAATTGTTGGCTAATAAAAGTTATATGTTACAGAAAAACTTCGACTTGCATTTGTACGTAACTTGAAATTTGTTGCCGATGATAATTGCTTAAATGAAAAGAACTCTATTTCTTTTAAGGTAGAAAAAAACCCATTGAATAAGAAAATATCACGTTAGAAAGTTGTCCTTAATTAGATTCAACGATACTCAACTTTAAGTAAATAATATTAAATGCTATATAGTAATATAAAAAAATAATTTTATTCTTATCAATTTAATTGAATTTTTCTATGATAGTATAGATTAATATATTTAAGGATAGTTCAAGAGAAATATAATTTTTACAGAATATATTCCTTCTGTTCTGTCTCTAATTATAAGGGAAAATTAATTGATTTGCACATACTAAGTAAACAGTTAATATAGTTTAATTACTTCTAAAAATTGCTTCCATTTTTCACTTATTATATCCCTAATCAATGCTCATCATTTCTATCATTCCAATTTTTTGCATAAGAAAGGTTGCTCTTTTATTTACCATGTCGGTCAAGTATGTTTATTCATTCTTCAAGGGCATTTTAAAAAAAATATTATTCCCTCAAACCCTTCAATTTTTATTACGGAGCACTTTCAAGTTTCAACTAGTTCACACGAACGAGGTAATGGCAATTAGCCCATTAAATCTATCTAATAATTTCCTTTTTCAATTCATTACTATTAATAAAGTTTTAAAGGATAAGAAAAACTATGAAGATTTACATTTACGAACGAAATTTATACTTATTAACACTTCTTCAAGTAACTTACGCTATTATGAACAAAAAAAATCTTCTAGAACACCGATTGGAGAGAGTGTTTGACATGTCAAAGGGAGTAATTGCTCTTAAAATTTTGGAAAATACATTACAGAAAAGGAGGTAACAAGGTTCGAAATTTTCGGAGGCATGATTAAGTGATTTAAGGAATGATGAAAATCAGAAATGAAAATGAAGAAGGAGAGGTACATGCACGTAGTTGGAGGGCGTCTCAATTTGAGAGGACCCGGCTGCCAAATACGCCATTCCTATTATGGCGGCGACGCAACTAGGGGCTACCAAACACAGCACAACATTAAATTGTGTTGTTTTTTGACCGAAGAACATTAAATTGTGTTTACCAATACGTTTCCTTTTTTTTTTTTTTGGTTTTTCACAACTCAAATTATCCTTAAATTATTTTAAGTTTAAGATTAATTTCTATTGAGTTAAAAACATTAAGGTTAAAGCTCGTCTAATAGGCACACTTACTAAGAATTTTACTTGTACTCTCCTCCTTATCTAATTGAGGCCGCTTATCATTTTAACTGACAGTTTGTTGTTAACATGTTTCCCTTTTTCATCACTTGCTTTCCTTCACTCTTGCAAATTCATTAGCTGGCCAATGTATTTTGTTTTGTTATTTTTCCTTACAATTTAAAAAAAAAAACTCATTTAAAACACTTTGCTTTACATTTCCACGTTCTCTGAATTAGTGAATTTGGTGGCCCCCCAAATCCAAGCCTTCTTGTCGCCCAGGATGGCAAGATTCGCTGCTTATTAAGTCGAGTTTATCATTCGGTAATGATTAACATCAACTTAAAGGTCCTTCTCTCATACTTACGGGTTAGATAAGAATTAAAATGTTTGATAAACCTATTTAACTAATTTGATTATATTATCTCTTATCTTTGATGTTACCTTCAGTCCTAATTATAAAATCTTGTTTGTAGTTTATAAACAAGATCTTATAGTTAGAACCGCAGGTAGTATAAGAGTTAGTTTGACACTCAATTTAGTTTTAAATATTTAATACATGTGATTAACAAGAATATTGTGAGAAATATAACACATATTTATGACAAATAATTAACTGAATAAATTTTTTAATCTACCCAAATTAATTAGTTAGTTTATATATTAAGGACTGAAGGCAGTATTAAGGAAGTTACATAAAATATGACATGTTTGTATATTTTTGCCATTTGGATTTTCATTATATGTTTATAAAAATAAATACACATAGTACATTAAAAAATATCACTCTAGTTTTAAATATAAGACTCATTATGTGCACTCCAAAATTTGTCTTATATTAACCGGAGGAGTATTTATTTTAATATTTTAAACAAATTTTAGCAAAGGACATATTAGGGGCATGCATTGAAAATTGGAACCAGTGTGGATGTTTATGAGGGTGATGAGGACCTCAAGCTAATTAAATGTGGTCCACTCAGATATGTCCAATTTAAAATGTTTAATTAATTATTTTTAAAAAATTATATTTAAAAGGTTATCTTTATTTTATGTTAAAATAATTATTTTCAACAATAATTCAGACCATTGAAAATTAGCGTTTAACGAGGACCGTTCTTAATTATAGTAATGCGTCCGTGACTCTCCTATGCGAATTCACCTTGGAAGGGCAGCTCTTGCGTATGCACGTCCTTTAAGCTACGTTTGGTTCAGAGAAGGAGAGGGAAACAAATTTTACAAAAGCTAGGAAAAATATTATTATAAGGAAAATATAATTTTAAAATATTCCATTTAAAAACATTCCTTTTAATCCCCACTTTTAGTGGCCTGGAGAGGGAAGGGTAAACACAAAAAAAGAAAAGAAAAAGAAAAAGAAAAAAAAGCACTCCATTAAAAATGGCTTGACCAAATCCCCCATTTAAAAATGGGTAATATTCCATTTATTTTCTTTAATTTGAACATCTTATTAATAAAGATTTGTTTGGTCGCTTATAATCAACATTGATACAGACTAGGATCTAACACAGCATAATGTTATGATCAATGATGAAGATGAAGCACACGCGCACGCGCACACACACGCACATGTATATATAGGCTCATTTGTTGAGGAAAAAAAAGAGAGTCAAAATAGAGGACGGGGTATATAATATTAGCACCAATGAGGAAAAGCATAAAGATACAGTAGAATAAATAAAATCAGCTTAACCCAAATAATGTCGAATTGTCTAAAATTATTAATTTTATTAAGCCCGACCCCAGAATCTACCTGATTTATTCGGGCTAGCCAGTAGAGCCTAGTCTGAATTTTTGACTCAACGTTATATTGTGGGAGGGTAAATAATACTAAAGGATGGGGGCGAGTGCATTAAGTGAAGATATTAGGTGTCTAAAACTTCATTCAAACATGGCGGATGGTGTTGTTAACTTGTTATCAGGGCAACCTGCTCTTGACATTTATTTAGTTTTTTTTAACAGACATTGATTTCAATTGAATCATGATGGCTGGTTTGTTTGGTGTCTTATAATCAATAAGGAAATAAACCAGCCTATGATGACGGGTTTAATAAAAGAGACTAATTCCTCCTCATAATGTGATAAATCAATGTTCGAATCACCGTTGTCTTAAACAAAATTGTCATTAATAGAAGGATGTTTGTGCTTAGCGGGGGAAAAAAAGAAGTAATGGAACAAAACCAGTATAAAACACAGTATATTAGGGTGATTTATATGAAAGAAGAAAATGAGAGGTGGAATATGGTATGAGTAATAGTACTAGTAAGGAAAAGTAAGAAAGGTGAAAGGGATAAATGAAAGTGTGTAGGATTTGTTTGGATTGACTTATAAGTAACTTTTCAAATGTGATTTACAGAATACGATGTAAGTATATAAAAAGAGATTTATCTCGACTTACGTGAACTTGTTTAAAAGTCAGTTTTAAACGAAATTTATAAATAAGCCCGTACATGTTACACATAGATGAGGGTGATAGCAGGGAGAATAGCTTTCGAACTTTGCCTCCCACATGACAGTGTTTGGCCTTTAAATTCCCCTTAGCCCCACCTCTCTCAGAGAATCTCATTTCCTTTTCCCTCCTCATGCATCCCTATCCCTCTTTCAATCACCCCCTCCTAATTCTGCTTCCCTCTTTTCTCCCTATTTTTTAATTTTTATTAAGAAAAATGAGAGTGATACCCTACTATGAGATGTTGACAGAAGAGGAAAGTGTTGAAAATTTTCTCATTTGCTTCGTTATATAAAGCTATTGTTGTCCCTGTACGTGGTGATTATTAGCACATTCATTGAATGAGGTCTACAATTAAATTTTGGAATATCATTCTAAATCACTTCATGTTTCGCTCTCGATTGTCCAATAACGAGACAGAATCTTACGTTCGTGCAACAAAGACAAGATGCGCCTACGGTTTCTGAGAGCACCCAGGAGGTACCCAATGGTTTTCACTTGATCATTCATTTTGTTGGTCCTTTTGTTTACAGAATAACGCCTTTTCCTCTTTCTTTTGTTGCATTCGGTTGTTACCAACTCAGCACATATTGTTGTTCAATGTTACCTTTGAATCTTCTAAAAAAGAAGACAAATTTAAATCCCAAGAAATACATTTGTTGATAAAAATTAAAAGATAACTCGCTATTTAACACACCCTCACTTCTTGAGCTCACACTAGTTAATTACTCGGATACCTGGCCCATGTTAGAAGGCGAGGGACCAGAAATGGCTCTAAGGCGATAGATAATCATATGTTTTTTTTAATTAAAAATGTAGATACTATAGTTTGAGGTTACAAGTGATATCAAACTCATAATTTCTGACCTGTAGGAGAGTTTTCATACTACAAGCCCACAGGCCCATTGACAAATGATGATAAGTTTTGATGCCAGCATCTGCTGCGTTTTGGGAATTTCCAAGCTTTATGTATAGTCCAGTCCAAAGGAAGGCGGGCCATGAAGAAGCAACGGCCCGGCCTGACAACGTACGTGTATAATTTAAGTTGAACTTCACATGATGGGCCCTTATTTATGTTGGACCTACATGGGATTTTAAAGTAATTTCCTTTTTAATTCTTATAGACTTGGGCGTAATTTTCTCTCCGCTCACTCACAATAATATCTTCACTGTTACCAACTGGTTCACCTGATAAGAAATCGGCCCATAATTTTTACAAAATTATAAGTTCGAATCTCACTGTCAAATGAGAACCTTGTTAGTAAGCGATTTGTGCCTTGGTCCTGGTGAGTTTTTAGAACCCAACTCATCAAAAAATTTTATACAAAAAAAAAACATCACTGTTAGGGCCTAAACTTCATTTTAATTGTATTTTTTTTAGGTTCTCTTTATAATTTTTAATGAACTACTTGATATATGTATATATTAAAAAAGTTAGTTAAAATTAATTATGCCTTGTAAAATTTTAAAATTATCCTCAATAAAATAATTTATTATAAGAGTTTCACTAATTAATTATAAAGTTTTTTTCAGTTAATTAAGGGTAGTAAATAAAAAATAGTATTTTAGACCAGACATATTATATTACATTATGACATATTAAAGAAAAAGTCCTTGTAATAGGACTTAGAGAATATATAAATTATCCGGAGTCTTTCCAATTGTTCCAAAACCGATCAATGTTTCTGGCCAAGAAGAAACAAAATAAACGAGCAATGGTTTGCCACGCCTGTGAAAGATTTCCTCCTCCTCCTCTCCTTCTTCCCCCCCTCCCCAAGTCACTTGTGGGTGGGCAACGTTAGAAAAGAATTTAGAAATTTAGATTTTGAATTTAGAAATGAATTACATGTTAAAATATGGACCATATTGTATTTTAAAAGAGTTTGGAATAAAAGTGAGGAAATAATACAAGCCATTATGTGTATTTGGGCCACTTTTTGAAAGCAAACTGATATAAGCCTTTTCAATTAAAATGAATCTGAATGAATTATAATGGAGCACTCTGAGATCCGCACTGCAATTCCTGATGGCTTCTATTTTAGGGTCCCATTAAAAAATACTCCACCACCAATAAACATCATATGTCACTACATATATCACTTTTCATATTCTTTAGTAGGAGCCTTTATTCACAGCTTACATCACTTATATTCAATGCTATCCTCCTAATGTAAAGCTAATTAGATATTTAATTTAATCATGAATATAAAAGATTTCTATTTACTTTGTCTCTAATATTTAATCTATTTTATTGCAAATAATCCTTGTGATGATTTTACATGCTAAGTAGTTTTTATTAAGAAGTAGTTTCAATACGTATGATTAGTAAAAGTATTTTTGAGAAAACAACATCCATGTATTACAAATGAGTAACTTAACTAATCTTTTTAATATTTTTAAACTAGTTATCTAACTTTTACATTAAGAACCCGAGCTTGCACTAATTTTATTTAGTGTTGCATGTGTTGAATTATTAGACTTTCTCTGGCGAAAAAAAGGATCAGGAATAAATCCCTCATTAAAAAATTACTTGGCAAATTGTCATTAGGATGATGGGCTGCAAAAAGAAGACGAGTTACATATAGAAATGTTGAATTGCACATGGGGAAATGATTTACACAAAACATTATTCATGTACAAGGGACTAATTTGTACAGATAGATGATAACTTGCACATAAAGAAAAACAGGTTGCAGATAAGAAAAGTTTATTTGTATGATGAGAAGATGTGACACAAAGAAATATGATTGTATGTGAGGGAAGATTAATTGTATATAAGGAAAGTTAAGTTACATAGAAACTTTAGGTACCATTTATCAATTAAATTCTTAATGAGAGATTTATATCCAATTTTTCAAAAAATATTAAACTTTCTAAAAATACCTTATACATACATATAAAAGTACCTTTAAAAGTGGTTAGGATGGAAACCACTTCTAAAAATATACCCTAAATATAATGGAACGCCTTCACTGCTCAACCAATCAAATCTGAGTTTACGTGACAAATTAAGGACTTGTAAGTTGCGCATATTAGGGTCTATTTGATTTTATATTTTTTAGTAACCTTTTTGTTTTGGAAAATAAAAAATATTTAATTATATATTCTGAAAAAAATTTAACAATTGTTTTGGGGAAAAAATAAGAAAATTTTTATAAATATATTAGCTTTTTTATAAACAAAATTGTATATAATTTAAAATTTCTTTTTTGGACCGGCAGTGATATTTTAAATTTTTATAGAAAACATAAAGTCGCATTGCTATGAATGATTTTAGGTAGTGGATCACTTTTTCCATGTTTATTGAGTGCATTATTGTGAAAATATTCATAAAAGACAAACATGTAATGTATAGTATTACCAAGATGTACTCCTCCCATCAAAGGGGCAATCTTGCCCGCTATTTATATAACAGTATTATTACTATTTTTATGCATTAATTCAAAGAGACTTACTTATATGTGATTTCTTTTGTTGATGCATTTTTTTTTATACAAAAAAAATTTACGTGAGTTAAATCCCTAAGGCTTGCCAAAGCATGCTTTCAAAGTCAAAGACCACTTAAAAGAGATGCTCCCAAATCAGTCACGATTAAGATCCTCATATCAGTAATAAGATTTAAACTGATCATTTTATAAGTTGTGAGTTAACTCTTTATTAACTGGACTAATTTTTATTAGTTTTTTTAATAAACATCTATGTGTTATGTTTTTTAACCAGAGAGGGAGTCGAATTCCAAGCCCAAATCGGAGGTGAAAGACCCATATTCCATAAAAGTCCAATTCCTTTTCTTTCTTTTTTGCCAACGCAATGCCAAAATTACATAAGCCTAATATGCAGAAGAAACAGAAAATTGTATTTATATGAAACCGAATCCTGAATCCTCCTGATTAAAGCGCAAGCGTAGCCATATCAAAAAAACCCCTCTACATTTTCTTATCCTTGCAAAAACTAATTATATATAATCACAAAAATAGAAATTAAAAAGGATGAACTAATTAGATGCCGGGGCTTACACTTCAATTGACATTAAACACGTTTTAACTGTAAAGTTGCGTATTTAAATCTTCCATGAAGAATATAATACTATATTCCATCCTAATTATAAGATTTTGTTTATAGTCTACAAACGAGATTTTATAATTACGACCGAAGGTAGTATGTAAATTATGGCCAAAAAAAATTAGTAAACATAGTCATGTCACCTTATTTTATATCTTAAATAGTTTGGAATAGTTGTCAGGAAGTAATACCGCCCATAGAACTTTTTGATTGGCTCTAAAGACCAAACATGATAATGGAATAATTATAATGGAAACTGATGATACAATAAATAAACAAATAAATACTTTATTTTTTGCCATCAAATAAATATTATATATAAATAGATACTTTATACATTGTATATATAAAACAATTAACCCTATCCAATTAAAATGAATCTGAATGAATACAATTATAATGGAGCACTTTGAGATCTGAAATTCCTGGTGGCCTTTATTTCGGGGTCCCATTAAAATACCCTCCCCCACCAATTAATATCAAGTGTCACAGCATATATGACTTTTCATATTCTTAGATAGAATATTAATCTATATCACATAAAATATATATATATTGTCACTGTACTTCATATAGATTATCAATATATATAATGGACTGTGATTACTATTCTACTCTTATATCCATAATGATTGCATATAACATTGTGAAAAGTTACTGTCACATATGCGTACTGTTTCTGTCTTTAAATTAAAATTATGTTGTTATGAATCATGTTGACTTTTAAATTTACGTAAATGTTTTTTTTTTGTACATAACTAGTAGTAGTATACCAAATTCTTAATGGGATATGATATGACATGATATAGGGTATTATTTACCCACTACATAAAATTTAATACTACTTCTACTCCTTAATATAAGAGCTAATTAATTAATTTAAGTAGATTAAAGAACCTAGTTAAGTTAGTTATTTGTAGTAAATAAGTGTTATCTTTCTTAAAATATCTTCACTAATCAAGTATATTAGCTATAACTATCATTATTACAAGGATTACTTTGAAAACAAATGGATAAATATGAGAGACAAAATGGATTAAAGTTTTATATTTCAAACCAAAATAAAAGTGAAACGAGCTTTTATATAAAGAATCGAAGGTAGTACATTCTACGCATAAAAAAACAAAGTTTAAGGAAGATTGATTTTCACAATGCATCTCTTTTGATTAATAAAATAATGCATCACTTAGTTACAAATTAATTATAATAACAATTTTAAAAAACTTAGCGGCAAAGTGTTCAAAGTTAGGCGATCAAAATTCTATATAATTTAGATTTTATTACTTTTGGGACTCTTGGTTTGGCTTCCCTTGGAAAATATAAATCTGTTATGAATTATTGAGCATGGAATCATTTTAATTTTGTTTTTCCATGGTCAAGAACGAAAAAAAAAACATATTGTTGTTTTTCAATTTGTTCGTGTCATTGCGAAATTATTAGTTTGCCTTGTAATTAAGTTGACTAGCCCCAGTTCTAAAAAAATCTCATGCCTTCTCTCTCTCTCTCTCTCTCTCTCTCTATATATATATATATATGTAGACAATCAGTACTTCCAATTAAAAATAGATAATCTCTTGTTTGTTTTGGGGCCACAACAGATAATATCCGTCCTTCATTTGAAGGGTTCATGGGGCATATATAAGCAATTATGTTTAATTTGAATGGAATCAAAGAAGCAATAAATTTTGTTGAAAAAAAAAGAAGCAATAAAACGATTAATTTGTCAAATAAAAAAGTTAATAAAACGCATAATCAATGAGATACATAATTAGTTAGCATTAAATTAGTTCCATTGATCTCATGAGAGAAGCAAAGTTAAAGCTCAAATAGGTATATTGGTAAGATTTTTTTTTTGCAACTACATTCACATAAGTTTATTTGAAAAAAAAAAAAATAATGATGTGAATATTTTAATTAATCAACAAATGAAAGGGGTTTTATTTGATAAGTGCGCTAATCACGCATAACATGTATATTGTCGGCAAAACTCCACATGAAGCCAAAATGTGGATGCCAGATGTTATCTGCATGCAGTACATATACAGATCAAGATTTGACTATTCCACTTTTATAATTAATATTATTTTATTTTTCTTTATATAAATGTATATGATAAATGAAAACCCTCATTTTCGGGTAATCTTTTGACTGACATGACAATTTTTCTATTCTTAAACAAGTCGCTCACATCTAAGTGTTGTTTTTGTGTGTACAAAGTCGGCTAACTCGTCATCATGTGTGTGTGTGTGTGGTAGCCTCCCCCTCCCCCCTTTTAGTCACCCCCTTCAAATTTTATGATAAATCATGGTTATTAAACTTTTAAATCCAACTCACCGAGTTCAACGAGTCTATGTTTTCTTAAAACTCTATGTTCGGAATCTAAATAGATATACACATAAAAAGAAAATAATTAGAAACTACTAAATACAGGTTGCCCCAAGAGCTACACTACACCTAATAACTAGTTTACATAAAGTGTTAAGGTTAGTTAAAATTAGTTATTTCTCATAAAATAACATTTAATGAAAATCATAAGTCAGAACTCAAAATTTTTTTATGGTAATTAATTAGGGATATTAGGTGGAAATATTAATGCATCAGGAAGAAGGAAAAGCGTAGATCTCTCATATCGAGTCAAACAAAATATAAATGCTATTAAAGATAATGTCTTGAATTATAGTGGATTATTTCAGGATTTAAGAAACACTATCATCTGTCCTTATTAAATTAACAATATCAAAAGTATCGAAGTATTTAAATAACTAAAACTCTTACAATCACATGTTGTTACGATTTTTAGTGGCTAACTAGAAATTTCTCCCTCGTACGATACACGGATTAACATATTTGATTAGATTTAAAATTTTAATAAATTACATTATCTAAGATACTGACTATTTGCTTATAATAGGAGTATTTTTTTATTTATTTTAATAAAATTTGAATTAGAGATGCGAAAGTTATGGAGAATAGATAAAAATTTAAAATTATTTATTTATTTATCTATTTAAGCCTCTAATTGACATATTATTTAATTATGATACTCTCAATTTAATTTAATATATTCAAATCCCAATTAAGATACTCTTCAAATTCAAAATTAATTATTATTATTTTTTATTTGAGCCTCCGTTTGAAATTATATTTATTTATAATGTTTCCCATTTAATTCAATATATTCAAATCTCAATCAAGAAGTAATTTAAATCTCATTAATTGAATATATTCAGATCTTATAATTTTATAATCTCATACCCAACTCATTTTCAAACAAATCGGGCATTATAAGTTTTCAAAAATACAATTGATAGGTAATCACAAATTCACAATAATAAATTTATAGAAAACATGTTTAATAACCCATTATGCCATAGACATAAAAGCATGCAATTTTTCTCAAGTTTAATATCAATGCCTCCCTCTCTCTTGATCAGAATGCTTCGGATGCACTAGGATTATTGAAGTCTATGAAGTAACTTAATTGAATGCACATTACTAATACTCCTCCGGTCCTTAATATAAGACCCATTTAACTAATTTGATTAGATTAAGGAAGTTAGGTAAGGTAGTTAATTATAAAAAATGTGACACGTTTTTCCTAAAACACCATAATCATCTTTCTTAATACCCCCTCCCTCTTCTACACTTGATTATGATTGAGGGAGTATCTATAGGGATAATTTAGAGAAAATTGATAAATATGAGAAATGGGTCTTATATTTAGGACCAAAACCAACTCACCAATTGGGTCCTATATTAAGGACCGGAGGAGTACTATTTTGTTATACCAAAAAAAAAAAACAAAGTCAGATGAGTTAGATTTCGGGAGTTCATTAGGACCATGGCAAGCCTCCAAACTCGGAGAGTACTTATAGAGGTACTTATAGATCACCTATTAGTAAGGTCCTCATATCAGCAATAACATTTGAACTCACAACTTTTTGATTTTTAAGCCGACTCTTCATTAATTGGACCAATTATTGTTGATATAATACTATACTATGTTTTTTTCTTTATAGAAATTTTGTCTTGTCAATATTCGAAAAAGGTAAACACAAATGTTTTGTATTACTACTTTGTGTACAATTTTACAAATTTCAAAGGTGCAAACTCTAAAGGGTAAAGATGCAAATTTGTTCGTGAATATTTTACTTAAGGGTTTGTTTGGTTGAAGGGGAGGGGAGGGAAAGGGAAGAAAAATGAGCCCCTCCCCTCGTTTGGTTAAAAATTTTGGAGGGGAAGGAAACCAAAATGTTCCCTCCTCTCCCTCTCCCCATTTTAGCTCTCCTCCAAATTGGGGGTTTTTGGAGGGGAGTTAATTTTTTGAACCATTATATCCTTATAATTTTTTTAATATTTTGTTTCTACCCATAAAATATATTATTATAATATTTATTTCAAATAAAAAATAAAGTAAAAAATAAAAAATATAAATATTATAATTAAAAAAATAAATTATAAAAAATATTTAAAAATAAAAAATTATAATATTATAAAATTAATTTTTTAAATAAATATATTATTTATTAAATATATTTAAAGCTAAAAAAAGGATAGCCCAACGAGAATAAAATTTTTTTTTCTCAGAGTATATAAAATTTGTTAATTTGATTATTTTAATTATATTATTATATTAATTAGAATAAAAAATTACTGTACCAATTTTTTAATGCACACATTAACATGATAAGACTGAATTTTTATTAAATTATATAATTTAAATTAAGATGTAAATTAATTTATATAATATATCAATAAAAAATATAAACTAATATGTAAGGATAAAATGGTAAATTGATTATTACTATCCCTCCCTTCCTCTCCTTGAACCAAACAAGGGATCATTAAGTATCCTCCCCTCCTTTCCTTTTAATCAAACCAAACAAGGTGAGGATAAAACCTCCCCTCCCCTTCCCTATCCCTCCTTCCCCTCTCTCTCCTACCCCCTCTCAAACCAAACAGGCCCTAAGAGTATTGGGCATTGGTAAGTTTTTTTTTTTTTTTTTGCGTGTGCAAATTTACTCTACAAGTTTAAAATCATAAAATTTTTGTCTCTATTAAAAATATTAACGATTAATTAATGCCAATATTTTAAGAATCGACGTTAGTTTAAAAAGAGATGAAAGACAAAAAGAAGAATATAATCAATGAGCAGAAGTGCAGAGTCTTTTTTACGTTGTCTGCGTCCTCTAGAGCCCACTTTCGGTGTCTGCAGCACAAACCCTAATCGCTACCTTGTAAAGATAATGCGATCATCAACATCAATGGTGGGGGTTCTACTTGCAGAAAAAAGCAGAGAGAGATCGAGAGAGATGATGAATCTCACTGAACTTTCTGTGCTCTGTGTGTGTGTGTATCTTCAGTGGAGAATAAATAATAACGACCGGAGAGAAAAAAGAAAGACAAAGATATATAAGCAAAAAGAAAGAAACAAATAATCTTTGGTCTGCTAAACATGTCATTATTAGATTCCTCTCTCATCAAAAAGAGAGATGCCAATTCACTTGGTTTTCTTTAACTCTCAAGAATAAGAATCTTCGTGTCTCAGTTATTCCAATTTATTTATTTATTTTAATTTTCTTGGTTCTTATCACCCTACGTCTCTTTGTTTTCACTCACACATTTGGTGGCTCTTAATCCTACAAAAATTCCATTTTAATTACTCTACTATATTCAAACATTTCTCATCATACATATTTCAAAATATATATTATTTATGTAAATAAAAGAAGTGAAAAAAATTAGATAACGGAGTACTGTTAATTAAAATAACAAGGATCAAATTAGAAATGTTCTAAAGTAATAAAGATTTAATCTTCACGGATTTTTCAACTATAATAAGTATCATAATGCAATTGAGGATTAATTAATATTCCAAAAAAAGGTCACGTAATTAAGTAACCCTTAATTATAAATGGCAAGTTTTTAGGAGCCGAATATATACCCAGAATGATATGACAGATTCCAGATATAATATAGGGTCATTGATATCAAAATGTGTGTTTGAGACAACAGACAGAAGATCAGCGGTTTTTGTGTGCCTTATGTTATCTTTTTAGTGTTCTGTCTCATGCGAATGTTTCTTCCAAGTTACATTCTCTAGTAACTTTTAACCTCACATTTAGCATCTTCCACCTCCCCACTTAATTCATTTCATCAATCTGGATGTATACTTCATCACTTTCTTTTTTAGTTTTTCATGTGGAATATGTTACTTTCACGTCATATTCCTTCTATTCTTATTTATAAGTCATTTTCAAAGTTTATATATGTTCCTATTTATAAATTATTTTATACAATTTACGTGCTCCTCTGGTCCTATATATAGAATAGAAAGTGATAATTTTTTATCTTTAATATAAATTACCTCATCATTAAATTTATTATACGTATCTGCAATTCTCCGACTAATTTATGATTTTGTAAATTTTTTTAAAATGTATAGATTAAATATGAGCTAATTTGAGAAGTTATTAAACTTTAAAATAAAGTTAATGAGGTCAGTGTTTATTTTATTCTAAAAAAATATGTTAAAATTGTCAACTAGAGAAGTACGATATAATTACTATTTTTTAAATAGTGACCTTATTATGGACATTGTTGAGTAATTCTAGTGGAAACAGAGATTGAGAGAGATGAGTAGAATTTCGGTTGGAATTTGTAACATTTACATCGAGATATTTTTTGAAAGATCACAGGGTAATTTTAATAAGAGCAACTATTTTTAACTAATCCTATTGTTTTGCATAAATTAGCTAAATGTGCTATCTAATAAATAAATGGGGGGGGGCATAACTTTTCTTGTTACACCAGAAAGATCAACATTCTTATTAGTGATCGCTATTAATTTAACTGCACCCATTTTCATCCTCCCTATCAATCACTCAATATAATAAAAGCGGTCATATCATAGAGAAAAAAATTAAATCAAATTCCTTATATCTATTATACTCCTCCGGTCCTAATTATAAGACCCAATTGACTTATTTGAGGAGATTAAGGAAGTAAGTTAAGTTGGTTATTTATAATAAATAAGTGTTGTCATTCCTAAAATATCATTGCTAATTAAGTATATTGGCTAAAACTATCATTATTAGAAGGATTATCTTGGAAAAAAATGCATAAATATAAGAGACAAAATGGATTGGGTCTTATAATTAGGATCAAATAAAAAGTCAAATTGGATCTTATAATAAGGACCGGAGGAGTATCAAGTTTTTCAATCACACGTAATCATATTTTTCTGGGCAACGAACTTGGCTTCTCGGTGCGCATCGGTTAGCTACACAGTATTACTAATTAAACAATTAATTAATTGAAAAATCTAATTAGTTAGTGAATCCCAATCCAGACCTGCAGGAATGAATTGTCCCCTGGAGAATATAGACCCAATAAGCGTTTAGTGTGCAGAGTGGGCATTGTGTATGAGAATTGACCAAAGAGAAAAGAATGAGAGAGACCCTTAACTGTGGGAGCATTCACGTGGTCACCACCAAACAAGTCTCACTCACCATCAGAAAAATCTACCAACAAAACCCTAACACGTTCATCTGGACCCCCCAAAAAAGCACGTTCATTAATTATTATTATCATCTGTTTAATCATTACACATCATCACAATTAATTACAACAACCAAAAGGAAGAAAGGAAAGGATAAATCAAACCAGTAAAGTATGGAACATATTGATCACATCCCATTCTTATTTACAGTATATTCAGCATCCTAATGTTATTTTTTCATGCATTGAACACCTCTAATACTACTTTCCAGTTGTATCTAGCATTTTAATCTTCTTTACGATTATTTATGATTCATGGTGTTAGATACATTATAAATAAAATTATGATGCTAGAAGTATCAGAAAAATAACACCAAAATACTGGATATATCATAAATAAAATTAAGATATACTTATTACATCTCAATCTTAATTATAGTGCATCTAACATCTAATGTTATTTTCCCAGTGCATCGAACACTTCTAATCTTATTTACTATTTATGGTGTTCGATGCACCATAAATAAGATCAGGGTATTGGATACTAGTTTAACCAATAGAAAATCATGACTAGGTTGAATGCAATAGAACCCCAGGTTGGTGCTGTGTTAATTATACGTGGGTTTGTAAATATTCACATATGATTTGTGAAAGGAGTTTAGAGCTCAAATCAAAGTTTGTTTGATTAGCTTAAACCGTGTTTTAAGCATTTGGTGCTTTATTATGGTTTGACTAACATAAACAAATTAAAGTAGCAGACTAGACACATGATCAGATCATCATCATCATCATTATTGCTAATTGACAGGAAGGATTATAAGAGATCTCGTTGGCTTATATTAAAAATTATCTACCAAAGTGTTTATTACAGGACGGTGAGATTATAAATATATACTCCTCCGGTCCTTAATATAAGACCCATTTAACTAATTTGATTAGATTAAGGAAGTTAGGTAAGTTAGTTAATTATGAGAAATGTGATGCGTTTTTCCTAAAATACCATAATCATCTTTCTTAATACCCCATCTCCCTCTTCTACTTGATTATAGTTGAGGGAGTATCTATAGGGATAATTTAGAGAAAATTGATAAATATGAGAAATGGGTCTTATATTTAGGACTAAAACCAACTCAATAATTGGGTCCTATATTAAGGACCGGAGGAGTATAATCCAGTGCTTAAAACGAGGATATATATACTTAACTACTGGATCCAACGAAGCTGCTGAGGAACTCAGGGTTGTGTCTCTCAAGGTCAAAAGTTTATTATTAAATCATAATATTGGTTGGTTCCTTGGAGTTATTGATGTGGGTAATGCTTAGTAATTAAATTGCAGCTTCCTCCCACCACCACGTGCTAGCTTCTTCTATTTCTGTCTCTGTCTCTGTGTGTTGTATGGCTAAATAGTCAACACGTTGTAGCCTAGTACAACCGTGTGTGTCTCTGTGTGTATCTCTGTTTGTGTATCTGTGTCTTTTTTCTTTTTTTTTTGGCTGGTGGTGAAAGCTAGGTGGCTAGATGGAGATAACCATTGATATGGTCTGCTGGAGAGCATAAAACAAAAGGAGAGAAAACGAAATTGATTGACACTGAAATATACCTAATCTTGTTATCTGCAAACTACAATTATCCGCCAAGCATTTCGGTGCGTGCCTGTTTACATATAGAAATAATAAAATAATTTAATTTAATTTTTTTTACATGTTCATGCATTCATATATAATTTCTCAATAGGTCACTATCGAACTTGGTTCTTCTGATCTTGAAGAGGTCCTGGTTTTCGATATTAATTGATCACTGAATAAAAGACATTTTCAATAATGAATTCTTCTATATACAATGCATCCATTTTTTTTTTCACTTTCAAAGATGTCATTGTGAAATATACTGCCATTTTTTTTGGTAATGCTAGGCTTAATCAGACGCATTATAACCCTCATCTTTTAAGTCAAAGTGTAGGAAGCCACGTGGAGGCTGAGAGGGGAAAGTATAAACAAACAGTGAAAGGTACGTACATGTATATTATAAACAAATTTAATGTAATTTTTAAATAATATTTATGGAATACCGTGTGGTGCTTATAACTTACTAAGATTGCACACATTTTCATAGATTATGTGAAGTACTACCTCCGGTCCTAATTATAAGACCCAGTTGACTTATTTGAGGAGATTAAGAAAGTAAGTTAAGTTAGTTATTTGTAATAAATAAGTGTTGTCATTCCTAAAATATCCTTGCTAATTAAGTATATTGGCTAGAACTATCATTATTAGAAGGATTATCTTGGAAAAAAATGTATAAATATGATAGACAAAATGGATTGGGGTCTTATAATTAGGACCAAACAAAAAGTCAAACGGGGTCTTATAATAAGGACCGGAGGTAGTATGAGCTAAGTTAGGATCATTATATTTTTAATTATTTGTGGATACTATGACTTTTTCTTAAAAATTTTATATTTTATATTAACAATTGTATACGTCGAATTCATGTTTTATTACTAACTGTAAAATTTTGTATTCAAATTATTTCTCTTCACTTCTACAACATCTTTAGGGGATTAAGTGCATGTTCAGGATAGCATTATGAAGCCACCGCACTTAGCTAGGGAGAAAAACACAAAGCTAGTTTGATGAAATTTAAAGTTGAAATACTAGTTGTTTTCTTCTTCTAACTTTTAGTTTTTAACTTTTCTTTATTTTTGACCTTTTTAAGACTGAGTTTTTTAATATATTTTCTATACAAGTTTTTATCAAGATGACTTTTATATAAAAAAAAATCCAGACATAAATTATATTACTCTAATTGACTTTTATCAGTATTAATAAAGCAATGTGATAATAGTTTTATCTTAATTTCAATAGGTTTCCAAGCATAGGTTAGTGATGGTTTTAAAAACAATACACCTTTTTCACTTATTATAAAGTTCATAAGCACGACACCATGAATATAATTATGAAAGTATTATAAGACTAAATTAATCTGATAATGATGAATTGTTCGCATATCAATATGCAGTAGAAAAACAATGATACAAAATAGTAGTAAGATTATATATATGTAAATATTCTTAATTTTTTAGATCTATTCAATAGTACCTTTTTCACTGAGAAAAAACAAATCAATGTGAAAAACGATAGCCAAGCAAGGTCACACTGGACAAATTATCAATTCTTAATTATCATCAGAAAAAAAGGTCCATATAATGCATGCATATGCTGTAAAGTAAATTAAATAATTAATCAGATTTGAAATATTTTTGAAAAATATAAAAATTTCGAACCCGCATTTGTTGAAACTGCTTGTAACTTCATCTAACGACTCGACAAGGGAATATGTCCCAGAAAATAACAGGTAAACAGATTCATATTACTAATAGCAGAAATAGATGAGATGCATATATTCTCAGTCATTGTCCAGAATTTTACTCTTTTAGACAAGTTCAGTTTTATACCTTAACCAACAAGTTACGAATCCCGGCGTGGCAGCTTGCTGTTGGCTCCAAAGTTTGAAACTAACACATAAAATACTAAATAATCGAATAATAATATATCTAAAAAAACTGGTTAAAATTAGCTAAAAACAATAAATTTGCAAAAATATATTTTATTTTTTAAAAATATTTTTATTTATGGAGAGAAAAAATGAGTAGGAAAGAAGGCATGTGAGAAATGATTAGCGCGGTAATATAAGATATAATTAATGGGGATAAAAATGAAAAAAATTGGTTAAAATTTTAAACATCTTTTAAATATATCTTGTAAATAAAAATGTACACCTACCCAAAATATGTATCTTATATATAGAAAGTATGGTATAAGTAACTTTGGCGTAGTAGTGATGGGACAAATGTTTGTCTTTATAATATATATGCATGTGGGGAAATTAAAAGAATGGCTTGAAATGTGCATGCATTTTTGCCCATAATATTGTAGCGTTACGTGGTTGGTTGCTTGGCCTTGCCAAAAAGATAAGATAGCCAAAATGTTTGACTTTTTTTTTAAAATTTTTTTTGGCTTTTATTCCAATTAATTTAGGAGACACACTTTCATAGATAATTAACTTTGACATTTGAATTGTTTTTCATCTTAACGGAATTTCCTTATAAGACAAAAAAAAAAACAGAGACGGAAATTTGTAGTAATTTGGGATTCAATGCATTTCTTGAGTTTGCAATCTAATCTAATTTTTATTGGCAAAAGAAAAGGTTAACAATACATTTATTAGTTTTGATCTTCATTTGTTGTCACGTCAAATCATGCTACGCGCCTGAGATTTAATAATGACATTGTTTTACTTAGTGCAGCGAATGATATAAGATAACATAACAAGCAACATATCAAAATAGAAATGAATGAAGAAAGAAGATTAAGATTTGTGAGAATTTGGATTCAATGCATTTGTGAGTTTAATTTCAATCCAACTCTATTTTTAAAAAAATCTTTATAAACTATTTTGATTTATTATTACCTTCTACCTTCTTCTTAAGTCTTTAATAATGTAAGAACTAGTTGATTAATTTGAATAGATTAAGAAGACTAATTAAGTAGTTATTTGTAATAAACATATATTATTTTTTTAAAAGATCCTTGCTAATCAAGTTTATTAGCTAGAAGTACTATTATTACAAGAATTATATTTAAAAAAATGAATAATTATGATAAATAAAACATATTAAGATTTTATATTTAGAATTAAAATAAAAATTAAACAAATTCTTATATTAAAGACCGGAGGTAGTGTTATTTTGTCAAATCATGCTGCCCAAAATTTATAATGTTGTTTTGCTTAATACAACAAATGATGTAGTTTAGCGATATGCACGTGACACATCACAGCATTGATGGTTATGAGATCTTCTTTACAAGATTAGATCGAAATTTTATGAGTTGCATTAAATCCATTTTTCATTGAAAAAATGATAATAAAAAAATACTTATTGGAGTTCAAAATGATAAATAGGTAATTTTAGCATAACCTATTTATTTATTTATTTATTAAATTCAACAGGTTTTTTTTTCTCATTTTTTAATTTAATTTTTGAATTTGTCTTCATTAAAGTAGGGATATTTTTGAAAAGATCCTTTAGTAAAAATTGGAGAAAAAAAATCAAATAGGGGTATTTTAAAAAAATTGAAATATTTTAAAATTATGAATTATTTATTAAGTTAAAAAATTATCTACTATATTTAGAGATTGAAGCAGTATTTTATTAATCTAGAGTAATTAGATGATGTTTGGGTCAGAAAATAGTATTCTAACTAAAAAAAACTGACTTGAAAACTAAGAATTTTTCAAAACGAAAAGTGTCCGATTAGATTAGAATATAATCCAAGGAAATGGACCTAACTTAAAACTAAAATATCGGCATGCATATCTCTAATCGTTTTCATTAGTCTAATAATGAATTAAGTTCAAAGGACACTTTATTCCTTCAATGAGTGAAAGACCTTTCCTTGTTTTGCAAAGCCATCTCCCCTATACAAGTGGACATGTTGGTTCATCTCAGTGGTTGACTTTTTTCCCCAATTAATCATAAATGCTTCAAGTAATTAATTGGACCACAATGTACTTTGATTGATCAAGTTCAATGTAAAAGAGCTTGTTGGAAGTTCCCTTTCCTTCAATAACATGCCTTTTTAGAGATTGACAAAATAAACAAAAAGTCACTATAACTAGGGTCCTATTTATAAGTTACTAGTACTTTAAGCTGCAAATTAAAAAATATATTAAATTAATACTTTTTTTTTTCACTTTTGCCTTTATTAAAGAAAAGGAAAAGCTATTAAAAAATATCTTATATTTTCTCTCATCTATTTAAGTTAGTAGGGGGTAACATTATTGAAAAAAGTTCATTAATTACTCTAAATGCAACTTACATTTAGAAATAAACTTTTTTCCCTACAAATAACTTACAAATAGGAACAGATTAAGAGAGCAGCACTACAAAATCTCGCTTATGACATGAATATGATAAGAAAGAGTTTTCTTATTATACTCTGTAGATGATAACCTAGTCATCACTTTCATGAATCATATTATCTTAAATTACCTCTCACTCATGAATGAAGTTATTAAATACAATAACATTCATATGCACTGAATACTTTCAAGATTCATTTACTTCTTAAAATGCATATGATAATGTTAGCATAGATACAATCAAATTCATGTCCAAGTCTGCCCAGAAACAAAATTCATGCTTAAGTATTCAATGATTGGAGATTTATAAATAGACCCACCTCAATTTTGTATATAATTTCTATATTTTTATTAGTTTTATTTATAACATTTTTGAAATTTCACAATGGTCTAAAATTTTATTATTTTAACTAGCTTTTGAAAATGATCATCAAATAAGGTAGATGAGAAAGAGAATCTCATATAAATATAAAGATATATCATGATATCATAAAATTAAAGAAATAAACAAATAATAAATACATATATTTTATGATTGAAGATACTAAAAAATATCATTAAACTGAAAATAATTAATTCAGAGTTTGAAAAGCAAGCATGATCAGGATATATAGGGTCAAGGAATGAACCAAATTCATTTAGGACCAGCAAGAGAATTACATTTAAAGTATAGAATAATTTAATATGAAAAATAATTTATTCAATTAAATTAAAGTTTGGATTAAAAAGCAAGAATGATCAGCATGTATAGGGTCAAATTAACGAATAATAATATGATTACATTCATGCATGTTCTTCTTAGGAAATCGATTGGAATGGGAATGGCCAGCTCCTTGTAACGATGTGTGAAGGTATTATTGATGGAAGAATATTGGTTGGTATGCCGTAATACAAGGCAAAAAGTAGAAAAGAAAAACGTTCATATGTGTAAATAATAATTGGCTCCTAAAGAATAAATAATTAATAGCCACATGTTATCTTTTTAAACCAAATCTGGAACTTTTTTTTTTTATTTCGTAAGCAAATTTGATTCTCAATAATCTCTGCTCGTATTTTTAGCTTCATGTCTCTGAAACATTTGATTATTCTGAGAATAAATTCCCAGAACACAAAAAAGCCTTAAGCCCCGTGCACGCATTTTCAACACAACCTTGTGCTCATAATTAATTTAATTTGAACTTATGTGTCCGCACAAAACTAATACACCAAAAAAAAAAAGTGCTCATAATAAATAGAGTTAAAATACAAATCTGTCCTAAAAGTTTTTAGTCAGAAGTATTGTCCACTAGAGAGTTTTTTGTATGAAAATTTGTCTTGAAAACTTAAAATCATAATAACAATATTGTCTCATATGGTTAAAAATACTAATCATCAATATAACAATTTTAATGACCTGAGTTTTTTAACAGTAGAGGACACTATTGTTATGATTTTAAATTTTTGAAATAAATTTGGAAAAAAAAAACTTTTAGAGGTGCACATAGCTCCTAACTGAAAATTTTTTGAACAAATTTGTATCATAAGGCTAATAAATAATATTGATGTATATTATATATATATTTATATCTATGGTTTAACTGACCCTTCAAGTGCAGTTAAAAGGAATCACAAAATAATATTACTAAATAACAATTAAATATAAAAGATGCATTAATCCAAAGAAGATGTTAACAAAAGTGATTTAGACATTTTTCATCTATAATTAATGCATTAGTGCGTGTGTGTAAATATGTAGTTAATTGTAGAGTACACAGGAAAGCAAAAACATGGTGCTATTATATGTTATCCAGATAGAGAGAGTGGCATGGAGGAATTGCTTGAGGGATAGGGCAACTGGAGATTTGATGAAGAATGGTGGCAGGGGACACACGTGTTATTAGTTATGGCTTTTAAAGGAGAGGAATTAACCCTATTTTAATTTATTTTAATAGGGGATGCTTTAAGTGATTGACTAACCCAATGTGAAAACAAATTAGTTTGGCAATCAAAAGAAATCAATACTCCCATATATTTAATTATTCGCATCTTTTAAAAAGAACTATAAAGGGTAAACTGTAGTGTATCAAAATAAAATATACAATATAAAATTTATAAAAACATACTACATGTTTTTGTCTCTTAATTAAATGATTTAATTTTGCTTTTTTAGCATTGTTACTCCTTATAACTTTGCTTTATTAGCATCGTTAACCTCTGTGTAAGAACTAATGGTGCTAACAAAGCAAAATTAAAGTATGTAATTGAGAGAAAAAACAAATGGGCACTAAATAAAAAAAATTTAAAAAAGTATAGGCATCTGCCAAATAATTTTATCCATGTAGAGAAAGTATATATATAATAAATTTAAAAAATTTATACTACTTATAAATTATGAATTGTATAATTAGGGGTGGTTTGGAAGGGAGGCAGGTAGGTACAGTGTGTGAAAAGAAAAGGAACTATTACTTATTTTTTAGGGCATAAAGTAATTGAACATTTAATATTAGGAGTCTATGGTCAACAAAAAATTAGTTAGCATGGTACCATGCTGCATTTCTTGCCTGCTTTTACACTTTGGGTGGCAGTACTGATTCTCTTCTCTCTCTTATTTGCTTTCTTGCCTTTTGTTTTACACTCTTTCATAGCAATATTTTTTAAACAAAAAAAGCACATCAAATTTTGAGGAATTCATATTATTTATCTATGCTCTTTTTTAGGTATATTGTTTATAATTTTTTAACGATAAATTCACTTTTAGGTATTTAAGGTGTTGAATGTACTCAAAAAATATTTCAAGTTGCCAAATAAATCACAAAATATTTTAGAGTATTTGATTTATTTGAAAAAATACTTCAAGTGCTAAATGAACTTTAATCCTTAAATAAATCTTGTATATATTTCACATTTTGTCAATAATTTGATTGGTATATATAAATGAAATTAATGAAAAAGTATTTAAATCCCTAGCCTCTGTCCATAATTCATATTTCATCCTATTCTCACGTTTGGTTTTAGCCAAGATTATACTAATATAATCTAGCTCTTATATTTAGAAGATGAGGTAGTTTATAATAAATATTATATATTACCTCCGGTCCTTAATATAAAACCTTGTTTGACTTTTATTTTGGTCTTAAATATAAGACCCCAATCCACTTTGTCTCTCATATTTATACTTTTTTTTTTTAAAATAGCTATTCTAACAATAATAGTTCTAATCAATACACTTGATTAGCAAGAATATTTTAAGAAAAACAAAACCTATTTAGGATAAATAACTAATTCAACTTGCTTCTTTAATCTCTTCAAATTAGTCAACTGACTCTTATAATTAGGACCGGAGGTAGTATATCATTTTATGTACCATAACAAATAAAATCTCTTATTAAGAAGAATACTAAAAATGTCCTTAACTGTCATTGTGAGCAAATCTCCACTAATTTCCGCTAAAAGGGTTCTCTTGCTATTAAGGTAAATTATTCCCCACTTTCTTTTTCACAGATATATATGTTCAAGTTGTATTTTTTTTAAAAAAGATCACACCTTTCCTAGATTTCAAAGATACTTATAATCAATGCAGAGAGTGAAATTGAGATTAATTTTTTAACAATTATATTTATTTATATTCTTTTAGCAAGGGACATTAATATATTTAAATAATGCCATTGTCTATGCACAGCCGGTTGTGCAAGGAAATAAAATAATGTGTCCTCGGTAGAAATTTTCTTTACTTTTTTTTTCATATATTCTAAATTCTAATAATATTAATTATAAAAAATGGGAAATATTACAATAAGGTTTCGGTAAAAAAAATATAAAAAAAATCCTAATAAGTTGTCATTTTCTCTTCTAGAACTTGTCATTATACGCTGTTTAGGTTGTTATTAAGACTTTTAGTAATTATATTTTTTTTTGAGATTTGATTATAATTCTCCTTAAAAAAAATACTCCTATTTAGAGAAGCAGCGAGAAAATGAGAAAATGGAAACATAGAGTAATTAATACAACTATACTAATTAATAATTGATTTAGATAAAAATAAAAATAATATTAAAAATTTTATACATGTTATTAGTGTTTCTCATAAATAGGAACATGTCATTTCAAAAAAATTTCTTATATATAAGGCTAGAAGGAATATAAAAATTAAGATACTTGTTAGAAAACTATTAATAAATACCACTACTATAATAAATTATAACTAGTTATACTATATATGTGTTTGTGTCTGTTATCATAAACAAGTTTATTCTCATCCGTTTCATCAATCAGAACTGTGAAAGTTAATAGCAATTTCTTGAAATAGCCCTTATTGTTAATTCTTTTTTCTTTTCCGCCAGACTTATTGTTAATAGCTAATTCAAACAGTGACAAAAATTAAATAATATAGTAAAGTGCAGTTAAGTAAAAAGACCAAAACTAAATTTTTTTAAAAGTACAGGATTTAAATCATTTAACAACACTAATGCTTTTTGCTTTTTAGTACTTGTAATTTTAACAAATTTTAGTTTTAGATTTATACTTAATGTTATTAATTTAGATCAAAATTTTATAAAATTACAAGATAAATATGAAATTATAAGGATTAAAATTCAATTAAATTAAATGGTAAGTGCAAACAGTGATACTAATCCAAACAAGAATAAACAAATTTTGTCAGGGAGAGGGAAAAAAAGGAAAGAAACAGGTTTGTGAGAGAGAACTAATCATGAGATAGAGAGAAGATCGTCCAGAAGCAATTGCGAGAGGGAAAAGCGGTCTGTCGCGCCAAAAAAGATAAAACGGTCTGTTCTCGTGTGCATGTACACACAGATATATACTATTCCGTTTTTTATTATAAGATTTTTTTAGTTAAATTATCCAGTTTTAAAAAATAGTTAAAATTAGTTAAAAGTAATTAATATGTAATAAATACAGTTTTTTAAATATATCCCTGTATATAAATATATAAACATGAAAGAGTAATAGTAAGATAAATAAAAAAAATGTATTAAATATATTAAATTAAGAGTAAAATAGGTAATACTGTATTAAATATTTAGACAAATTCAAAGAGGATCTTATAAAAAAAGATAAATCCATTCAAAAAATTGGATCTTATAATAAAAGAGAGAGGGAGTGTGTGTGTGTGTGTGTGTGTGTATATATAAGATCATTTTAACTAAACTGTATGGTTTAAGAAAACAGTTAAAATTAATTAAAAGCAATTAACATGTAGTAAATGCGATTTTTTTCAAATAAATGTATAAATGTGAGAGAGTAATAATAAGATAAATGAAAAATATATATATTAAATGTATTAAATTAGGGATATAATATGTAATAGTGTATTAAATACTCACAAAATTTCAAAAACGATTTTATAAAAAAAACAGAACTATTTAAAAAATTAGATTTTATAACGAGAGAGGGGGTGTGTATATTTATGCATATGCATACGTGAGGGAGAGAGATTAAAGTCAACATCCTATGGGCGCAGGAGTCTAGACCATTCTGCCTCAAGCTTCTTGGCTTAGCTTGCCTTCACACTATAAATGCCCCCACCACTCGTCTTCCTCTTTCCTCCTAACCATCATACCCGAGATCCAAGCTCAAGCAGCAGAGCCATGGTAAGTTTCGTCTTCCGTTCCCTTTCTCCTAGATGCCTCTTTATTACTTTCTCTTCTCACAAATCAACCTTCTTATGTCGCTTATTTGTTCTGATGCAAAAATTTCCCCCCTAATTGTGCAGGAATTAGAGCATCGCCAGTCAGCCACATGGGAAGGCTATGTAAATTGGAGGAACAAGCCTGCTCTCAGAGGTCGACATGGCGGCATGCTCGCTGCCTCCTTCGTTCTTGGTCTGTCCCGAATTTCATTACTAATTGTTAGTTTGTTGTTTTGTATTCCCCTGTTTCTCGAGGTCGATGAAATTGTATGTCTATAGTTTCTGAAGCGAACAAGTTCATCGATCGATTGGGGTTTGGCTTGCCTTCCAAGTGTTTGAGAAGAATTTGAAATCTCATATTATCTCCTACTGATCCCGTGCGTGTTTGCTCATGTGTGTGTTATGGTGAATCCATGTTTGTGCAGTGGTGGAGATATTGGAGAATCTGGCATATTTGGCCAATGCGAGCAATTTGGTGCTATATCTGAAGCAGCACATGCACTTATCTCCTTCGAAATCGGCCAACAGTGTCACCAATTACATGGGAACCGCCTTCCTCCTCGCCCTCCTCGGTGGTTTCTTGTCCGATGCCTTTTTCACCACTTATCACATCTACCTGATAAGCGCAGTAATTGAATTCCTGGTAAGCAGCCCACACCTTAATTCATCCTCACCTCCTTTCTTATCTTATCTTTATCTCGCCATGTGACTTCCTCTTTCCTCTTAATTTCCTCTCAATCTGCTTAGTTCTTGCTTATGACCGATTGTTCCTTCTGGCCTGCTTTTCCACTTATATTGTTAGCTAGTTAGTTTGGAATTAACAGCGATGTTAGGGGACGAAAGAGAGGAAAATAGAAGGATTTGGGAGTTTTTGAATTTCTCAGGAAAAAAAATTGGAAGGATGTGGTGAAATTTGGGAGGAATCAAAACTGTTTGGTTTTGGAATAACCTACCTTGAAGAGCACGTCGTTTCATTGCTTGCAAGAGCATGATGTGTGAAACGAGAATCAGAGTGAGTTGCGAGTTGCAACTTGCAGGTTGAGGGGTTAATTGCATCGAATGCTGCAATCAGATCCCTATCAGTAGAGAATTTGTGAAATGTGAATAAAATAATTAAAACCAAACCAGTCTTATCCACCTTTGATGATTCCCCCTTTCTCTTTCTTGTGCGTTGTGCGGCGTTCGCTTCCCTCAACTTGGGTCTTCGAAAGAAGAAAAAGTTCATGAATTGCATGAATGCCTCCAATAAAATCGATACCAGGCGGCCAGGACCAGTTCCAACTTCCAAAAGTGGAGAATCCATTTTTTAGGCAATTTTCTCAACTAAAGGGGTAAGGCTTATTTCTTTACCAATAGAAAAGCATATATATAATATTATTATCTCTCTCTCTCTCTCTCTCTCTCTCTCTGCATTGACCAAAAATACAATCGCCTTTATATTGGGCGGACATAATACGAAAGATTTTGGAATGATAGGTCATATTACGACTGATTAATTTCAATTTTAGGAAAGAATGAGCTTGATATTTGGATTTTAACGTTTATTTTTTTTAAACTTTTACCTCTATCATCTAATATCTCAGGACTTTAATCTCTCGTACTGACCAAAAAATATAAACAAATAAATATGTCAAAAATAAATAACTTAGTCATATGCCCTAATTATTATATGATAGGCTTGATCTAACTTATTTTATGGCCAAATCTTTCTCAAAATTCTCTCAAATGATGATTATGGCTATAGAGGGCCAAGAGTTTGAGGGAGAAAAGTGTGATCCTATTTGAGCTTACACACACGCGCTCTCTATTTTTATATATCTTGTGGCCAGCATCTAACAAAATCATTTTTAATGGGTAGTCCACATAATATGGTTGTTAGGCTCTGACGACTTTAATCTTTGCGGGGTTTTTTTTTGCAATAAATAAATCGTGTCACAGCCAAAAATACAAAGGGTCAGACAGTAGCAATTATTGTGAGGGAAAACATTTATTTTATAGTAATAAAATAAAAAGAAATGAATTAGGGGTGGGGCATATGGTGGCCCACCGATTGTATTCATGCATCGTATTTAATTTTCCCGAGTGCCTAGGCCCTCCTTTGATTTCGTGCCAGGACGAATGGAAACTTCGTTCTCTGTCTATTTTACCTGGAAACTTGAAAGCAACATTAAATTTTGTCGCTTTCTCTTTCGCAAATTTTGTCGCAGGTTGTACGTGATCTCCAGGTGCAAATATAAAATTGTGGATATATAAAATCTAATATGAAAGTTGACTGGGAAATCGAATGCTAAAAATAAAATTCTATAACATTTAAATTTAGAAAATATTGTAATTAATTAACCTTGGGTCTTAGAGTTAAAGGATAGATGACACGTGCAGCGAAGGAGCCTCGTGTGGGTCCTGTGGGCTGTGTGTTTGTTTAGGTGTCCTGATCAGCTGCAGCCAGGCTTATATAGCAGCTGAAAGCTCGTGGCTTTATGAAATTCTGAATTTTCTCTGGAAGGTTAAAGAGGGCCATATCTGGCAAACTAGCACGTACTTTCGGCATACATAAGTAGTTTGATGAACCACGTGTGTGGTTGTCGTTTTGATGGACCATATAGTATGTAGTATTAAATCTGGTGAACTGTCACCTCTCCGCTTCCACACATACCTACTTAATGAAACGCCATTATCTCAGTTTCATAACTACTTAACTATCAGTGCCAGTCTGCCCCACAGTCCATGAACTGTCGTAAGGGATCACCGCATGACTAGGGCCCACGGTGTGTTTGGTATCTTTCCAATTTGTGTTCAACATTCTATTGGTATCTCTGGTGGTATCCACAGAACATGCCCCTTAGTGGTGGTCACATTTTAAGAACGGTAATCACAGAGTTAGGTTTCTGATCGTGTTTTGTCCAAAACCGTCTGATTGCGAAATTTGTGATCTTCATTAGTCTTATTTAGGATCTTCCATTTTTCTGGGTAAAACCAGAGGAAAGTAGGAGGGAGATAAGGACGGGATTTATGCAATATATGAAGTGTCAAGATGCCTTGCCTTTTTTTTTTTTTGGGTCATTTTTATGTATTGACATTTCATTTGCAATTTACATGATATTTTAAGTTTTAGTTTTGTTCAGATTTGCTCATGTTTGGTACAAAGGGGTATGGCGCCATGAACTGGGGCCAGTTTAGTCTCCGATGTAAAGACTTTTACAGCCCCTGATTCGGAGTAATATGGGATCACGTGGGCCGGGACCTGTAATTTTCTTTTTAGAAAAATATTACTGCATGCCACAATTCAAGTGGTTCCAAAGAAAACGGTTAGCTTAAGTTGTTCAAAACTTTCATGATAAAGAAAGCATACAGGAGAGGAAAGAAAACAAACGATTTGAACTTTGAGAGGGCAATTGGAAAACGTCTTTAGATTAAGCTTTTCCCGTTTGTCCAACATTATTTGAGTTTCGGTGTGGAAGTATTCGAATCCCTTCAACCTTGTGAATGAAATGTTACCATATGCTTGCTAAGTTTCATGAGTGGAAATGGCTAAGGGACTTGAAACGTTGCGCAGGGCCTGATAATACTCACTATACAAGCTCGCGTACCTTCGTTAAAGCCACTGGAATGTGACGCAACGACCCCATGCGAAGAAGTTGCTGGTGGAAAAGCAGCGATGCTTTTTGCAGGCCTCTATTTGGTGGCTCTGGGGGTTGGAGGAATCAAGGGTTCACTGGCAGCACATGGTGCTGAGCAGTTTGATGGGACTACCCCTTCTGGAAGGAAGCAGAGATCAACCTTCTTCAACTACTTCGTTTTCTGCCTATCATGTGGCGCCCTCATTGCTGTCACTTTCGTTGTATGGATTGAAGACAATAAAGGGTGGGAATGGGGTTTTGCAATCTCTACTATTAGCATTCTTGTGTCCATCCCCGTCTTCTTGTCTGGCTCTGCTACTTACAAAAACAAGATCCCTACCGGAAGTCCACTCACAACCATTTTCAAGGTAACTGAAACACATAATATTTAGATGATATATATTCCTTACATCTTGTCGTTCTAAACAATTCATACCCATCTTTTTTTCCCTTCGAAGATAACTTTCCCGTCCCTCAAGTTTAGCTCCACATCACTCTCTGAGTAATGGGTTCCTGTTTCCGAGCAGGTTCTGATTGCTGCTTCAATTAATACCTGCTTCAATAGAAATTCTAGCAGTGCTGTTGTGAATATGGTCTCAAGCCCTTCTAATCTTAAGTCAATTAGAAAAGAAGCAGAGGAAGAAGCAGCAAAAACAAGCAAGTCAGCTGAAACGCCAACAGATACGCTCAAATTCCTCAATAACGCTGTTGCAAACAAGCCAGTCCACTCATCACTAGGATGCACCGTGCAGCAAGTGGAAGATGTCAAAATAGTACTGAAAGTACTGCCCGTATTTGCTTGCACCATCATGCTTAATTGCTGCCTTGCACAACTGTCCACATTTTCTGTTGAACAAGCTGCCACCATGGACACCAAGCTCGGTTCCCTCATGGTGCCACCAGCATCATTACCAGTTTTCCCAGTAATCTTCATCATGATCCTAGCACCAATCTATGACCACATCATCATCCCCTTTGCTCGGAAAGTAACCAAAACAGAGACAGGCGTCACTCATCTCCAGAGAATTGGGATTGGATTAGTCCTCTCTATAGTTGCCATGGCAGTAGCAGCTCTGGTTGAGATAAGGAGAAAAAGAGTGGCCACACACACAGGGCTATTAGATTCCACCAAACCACTGCCCCTCTCATTCTTTTGGATTGCATTTCAGTACTTATTCCTAGGATCAGCTGATCTGTTCACCTTGGCAGGTTTGTTGGAGTTCTTCTTCACAGAAGCCCCAGTAAGGATGAGATCTTTGGCCACATCTCTTTCCTGGGCCTCATTGGCTCTGGGATACTACCTCAGTACGGTGATTGTATCAATAGTAAATAATGTCACTGGTAACTCAACCCACAGACCCTGGTTATCGGGTAGCAACCTTAATCACCATCATCTGGAGAGGTTCTATTGGCTCATGTGTGCTCTAAGTGGTCTGAATTTCCTGCATTACCTCTTCTGGGCTATTCGGTACAAGTATAGAGGAGCAGGAAATAGTGGATGAAGCAAAGAGGGGGGAAATTTGCCAAATGGTCCATGAGTACAAGTTTACGAGACCATTGGTCAATAGCATGCCAAGGTTGGAACTTGGGTGTACCTTTTGGCCCAAAAGAAAAAAGGGCTGGATAGTGGATAGATATACCCGTGACTGGATGGACAGATGGATCTGCACGTCCTTCCCATGGAAGTGGGGATATATCTTTCTAGTATTTATTAAACAAAACCAAACCAAACGGGAGAGGAGAAAATTACTCACTTGTAACCAGCTTAGGCTTTTTGTCCTTTTCAATTAATATATGCATAGTTGCCAATGGCTCTTGCCCACGCTCATCGATCTTCTTCTTTACAAAAAAACTATTTTATTTTTTAATATACATATTAAAATAACAGAGTAAGTTTTATTTTCATAAATTTTGATGCAGAAGCTAATATATTTGATACTATTGAATCAGATTCAAGTATTATCAGATCCAAACAAGACAACTCTATTAAAGATATCCTTTGTAATCAGATGGACCCGAAATTAAAATCTCATGTCTAATATTTATAACATTTTCCACTATTAACGTCAATTGATATTTTCACAATTAAAAAAAATTCTAAGTTCAAAAAGTATTTCAAATTATTCTAAGGGATGAGCATCATGAAGTTGAATGTGAATGCGAGTCAATTGTTTATATATATATATATAGTCTGAATTACATATATAAAGTGAATGCATGTATTTACAAAGTATTCTGCAAATTTTTTTTTTTTTTAAAAAAGGTGAAGTTGAGCTGTACAATGGGAAAGTATTCTTCATTTTTTATTGTTTCCTGGGAAAGTTATTAGCTAGACTTTACCCCCGGAGATGGCTAGCGTTTCTGAAACAAACAGTAAGACGGGCGCCATAGGATTGATATTTTGGAATGGAATAGTTAGGTCTAATTTTAGCCAATTAAATTTCATAATTTGGGGCACCAAACACAGAAAAAAAGGGTTCAAGAATTCAATAAAATGGATGTGGTCCCTGAAATCCACATTCATCGTATGTTCCTTGCAAATGCTATAAGAGCGTAAGTAGGCAAATAGATGCAATTAATACGCCTTCAAAGAAAGTAATCCATCCTAATATGATATTTAATGTTGATTTAAATATAAAAAATTGCCAATATATATGTAAATAATAATTTGGATGATATAAATAAATTCAAACATCCGTTCTATTGAAAGGGATTTTGACCGTTTAAATATGAGATCTGGAGTTTAATTAAGTCCGTGTGAATACAGAAAATACCTTTATAAATAAAACTGTTCAGGACATAGGATGGGACTAGACAGCCCTGGCTTGCGTCCTGTGTCTTGTCTGATCCTTGTCTCATTCTAGTCCCGAAAGACCAAGACAGGCGAAGAATGAAAGAGTGGCGGATTGTGACTTGTGGAGAAGCTGAGAATGAGTGCGTTAGATTGAGTGACGAGTGAGCAAGAGCAGAGAGGCTAGCCAGCCTAAGCGTGTGAGAGAGAGGAGATTGAGAGTGTGCGAGCTAAGGGCATCCTAAAATGGAACGGGATGTCTCCGGGGCTATCTTGTGTCTCTTTCTGATACCCATTTGGTTGTGTTCTAGTTTGGTCCCGTCTCATAATTTCTGGGGCCTAGCTTGTTCCATTCTGAAGTGACTAAAAATGGGGTTGATGAGATGATGGAGAAGGGTCCATATTGAAATTGAACAGCCCCACTTTTGAATCCGGTGCGGCTCAAATGGCTGGCACAGGGATCGATGCTCTGCATCTCCGTTTACGTATGATTAATTCTCTTCTTTCAACCCTACTTCTGTGTCTGCTGCTTCTTGTTCAGCACCGCCAATATTGCCACTACAATTTCACTGCTACCTGTTAATTGCATGCCCACTGATATGAAAACTTGACCTCACGACATTACATTTCGATCGGCCCCCACTCATCTGCCTCCCTAGCTCCTACCTTCCTTCATTAATTCCCATTTTCCCTTCTTTATTATTTACCCTCTACTCAATCACGCTCAGTTTTGTACCATCCCCATTATTTATTATCTTCTTCCTCGCATTTATTCACACTCATTCGCTCAATAATTCAAATTAATCCCCCTTCTTTTGCCCAAATTTATCTTATATCAGTCAAACCAAAGACTATACCAAGGATGACTGCCGCATTTCGTTCTCTTCCTTTTTCTGTCTTACTTTGTCCAACCGCATGCGTGGACACTAGACAGATTTCCCAAATCAAAACAATCTCACATAGCTCAGAAATCAGAAACTTCCAGCTAGAAAAGTGGGAATTTTCACATATCAGTGTGCTGACATCCACATTAGGCACTGACCATTAGAAGTCCGGTACCCGAATATCTTTCCTGAATCTTCAACCCATCATAAACTTGTTCCAAAGTCTTCAATTTGATTTCTTTCTTTATATACTCATTTCGCCAAATTAAGGATACGAATCTCATCAATGCTCTTCCGGGCTTCTCCCATATATGCGCAAAAACTTGTATGAAGCGTCAAGAACCCAAGTCTGAGCACCCTCTCAGACTCTCACGAAGAAGCAGAAGAAGAAGCCATGGGCTTCAAGAAAGCTTCTTTACAGATCTTCTTCTTCTCCTTCTACATTATATCCCACGCCTTCCTAGTCCCTCCGGCGACGTCGTCATCTCCCACCGCCGCCACCAATGACAGCAGTGAAGGCGGCGGCCACTGGGTTCTCCTGCACCGAAGCATAGGCATTTCGGCCATGCACATGCAAGTGATGAGGAACAATAAGGTCATCATCTTCGACCGCACCAACTTCGGCCCCTCTAATATCTCTCTACCCAATGGCCATTGCCGCTTCAACCCTCGCGACATGGCTCTGAAGGTTGACTGCACCGCACACTCCGTCCTCTACGACATTGCTTCCAACTCCCTCCGCCCCCTCACCGTCCAGACTGACACCTGGTGCTCCTCCGCCGCGGTCGACCCCTCCGGCACCCTCATCCAAACAGGCGGCTTCAATGACGGCTACAACAAACTCCGCACTTTCACACCCTGCGACGACGACCGCTGCGACTGGATCGAGCTCCCTGTTCCGTTAAGCAACAATCGCTGGTACTCATCCAATCAGATTCTCCCCGACGGTCGCATTATCATCGTTGGTGGTCGTTCAGCTTTCACCTACGAGTTTGTCCCCAAGAATTCAGGAAACAACAATGGGTCATATTACTTTAGGTTCTTGAGAGAAACGAGGGACTCCGGACCTGGAGAAGAGAATAATCTTTACCCCTTCTTGCATCTCTTGCCGGACGGGAATCTCTTCATCTTCGCCAATAAACGATCCGTTTTGTTCGACTACATCCGGAATCGGATCGTCAGAGAGTACCCTGTTCTACCCGGCGACGAGAAACGTAACTACCCCAGTACCGGGTCGTCGGTTTTACTCCCCTTGAACTTAACCGGTTTGGAAGACACGACCAGGTTGCCCGACGCAGAGGTCATGGTGTGTGGCGGTGCTTTCCCAGGTTCGTTTCCTATGGCTGCTAAGAAGAGAGTATTTGTGGAAGCGTCGAGAAGTTGCGGGAGGCTCCGGGTGACCGACCCGAATCCTAAATGGGTCATAGAGGTTATGCCCCTGCCCCGGGTCATGCCCGACATGTTGATATTACCCACCGGTGAGTTGATCGTCCTCAACGGTGCCCGCAATGGGACGGCAGGGTGGGAGAATGCCGTGAACCCTGCATTAAACCCGGTTCTCTACAGGCCAAACGAACCCAACCGGGATGGTAGATTCGAGGTATTGAGCCCCACAAATACTGCACGGATGTACCACTCGTCGGCGGTGCTATTGCCGGACGGAAGAATATTAGTCGGAGGGAGTAACCCGCATAGATTGTACGACTTCAAGGCGTACCCGCACCCGACGGATTTGAGCTTGGAAGCGTATTACCCGAATTACTTGGACCCGAAATTCAGTCCGCTGCGACCAACGATTATAGCGATAGAGGCGGCGAACAATAGGGCGTCTTACAATGGGACCTTCTCGGTGACATTGTCGTTGCAAGAGTACCACAGCGCTCGGGTGATTACGGTTTCGCTGGTGGCGCCGTCGTTTACGACGCACTCGTTCGCGATGAACCAGAGGATGCTGGTGTTGGATGTGGTAGTTATGGAGCGGGTGGCCCCACATGCTTACAAGGTTACGGCGCGTGGGCCCCCCTCCCCCAACTTGGCCCCACCTGGCTACTATATGCTTTACGTTGTCCACGCTGGAATTCCTAGTGTTGCTGTCTGGCTTCAGGTCAACTGAAGTGAATTGAGTCCATGTCATCACTCATGGCTTTTGATTACATGTCTTCTTGACATATTTTTGACGCCTAAATTAAGTCAAGCTGTATTTGATTAATCGATCAATTTTATCGGAGCGTTTCTGTAATCCGCATGTTTTTTTTCTCCAGATTTTATGGAATTTAGTATTTGATGAGAAGAATATGAACATATGATTTAGGAAACTACTTTCTTCTTTACTTTTTCCCTAAAAAAATACGCAGGGTCCTCCTCAACAATCACGAGAGCAAAAATTATTTAATACTCCTCTGATCCTAAATATAAAACCCTTATACACACTAATATAAAGATATTATATTTAAGACCGAGAAAGCATTTAAAAAGGTCAAAGGATGTAAACTCAAAAGGGGATATAGGTTGCAGACAATTACTAGTCGAATTATGGAAATAAAGAACATATCTAAAGCTATAATACATATTGTTATCTTTACAATGACAATTTGACATCATGGACTTGACAAGCCAATCTCTCCCTCTTTTTCAATTTTAATTTCTTTCTTTTCTTCTCTCGCCATCTCAACGACCATGGTTGAGATAGATGCATGATCTCAGAAAAATGGGTAACAATTTGGGAACCATATTGTCAAAAGGAATTGAAATATGAACAGCTAATAGTCCATCAAAGCGACTTGGAAGACCTGCCAGTCAATGATGAACTCCTCACAGCAACCCTCACTGCTCCTACCACGCTGAGCTGAATCCTCTCAGGGCTAAGGCCCTGTCTACCTTCCTTGTCTCACCGCCTCTTCTACTTGAACGCCCACAAAATATGCTATCTGATCACGCACAACCTAAATTTAGTGACATGGAATTGAATTCAAGTTGAAGGAGCTTTTTAAGCAAGAGAGATTACAGCATACACTAGTATTTCCAAAGTTCATAAACTTCTACTAATAACTTGGTTTAAG
>NW_021634231.1:0-49999 GCF_004799145.2 Neltuma alba | reverse complement strand
CCTCCCATTTTGGATCTTGTTTCCTGGTGGCGCCAACTCCGTTGCATCGGTGGAGGAAACGGCTCCAAAGGGAAAACCATGATTTGATTCGATGTTATGAAAAGAATCAACGAGTTTTTACCAGCCACGAGCCAACGAGTTCCTTCAATTGAGAATCTCAAATCCGTTCTCTGAGGTGATGAAAGAGGAAAGATAATAAGAAGGAAAGTAAACTTTATAACCTCGGTTAACGAGTTCTTTATTTATTTATTTATTTATTTGACCTTGCCAAATTTGACAATGGCAATAATTGCTTGCCAATTCCAGCTACGCGATTAAACAAAAGTAAAAACGAAAAGGTTCCTTTGTGAACAAGCGACTGCAAATAGCTGCAAAGTATATAAAGACAGATCTGGATGAAGGACGATCAATGATTTGCGTTTAACCAAAGTAAACACGGGTTCTTGATGTGTTCTTTGGGGTGTGAGCTAAGACACTATTTATGGATTCATAACATATGCATAGGGTGGCTTATCCTCTATACTAAACTAATGTGATGGTGATAAACATGCAAAACAAGAAGAAATTAAGTCGAGCATTCTCAGTTGCTCTTTTTTTTTTTTTTTGCCTGAATTCTCAGTTACTCCCTCTAGTCCTTATCAACTAACAGGTACTACCTCCGGTCCTAATTGTAACAGTTAGTTGACTAATTTGAAGAGATTAAAAAATAAGTTAAGTTAGTTATTTGTAATAAATAGATGTTGTCTTTCCTAAAATATCATTATTAATCAAGTGTATTGACTAGAACTATTATTGTTAGAAAGACTATATTGGAAAAAAATACATAAATATAAGAGATAAAGTGGAGTGGGATCTTATATTTAAGACTAAAATAAAAATTAAATAAGATCTTATATTAAAGAGGGGATGTAGTAATACTTTTTATCTTCTTTATAAGGTACTTGCCGCGTTTTAAGCAGTATTTAAAAAAAAAATCAAGATTTGGTCACTTTTCAATGAGGCTTGGCAATCTTGAATGGGCCTAGTCCAACGTGCTCAAAACATAGTCTGCTAGTGGGCTGTCCCTCTAGGCCTGCCCCAGATTAAAAGAATCACCACTGGGATATTTTAAGTGGACTGCTGCTGTTTTTTTACTTTCTGGCAGTGGATACCTTTTTTGATTTTTTGATTTTTTTTTCAAAGAATGATTCATATGAGCGGACTCAATTGAACAGAAATGAAATCAGTTTTCTTAGATCCATGAATAGAATAAAATGATACTGGGTTGAGTCTAGCGGAAGGAGCTAGTTTCCCACAACATGATGAACCAAGGTTCGAATTCCCGCCGGGAAAACTGCTCACATTTAGTGCCCAACAGTGTTTCGAATAGGATAACCTCCAATAAGAGGATACCTATGCTTTAACCAAAAAAAAAAGAATAAAATGATTTTTAAAAAAATCATATCAACATGGATTGGATCTCATGGAATAAGCTAGTCCAGCACAGTTTTCTAAATTAAGAATTTGAGTTCCAGTCACCAATAATCTCTACAAGAGCACAAGCCGTTGGTGAATCGGTGAAATCTATTGATATCTCTCACGATGATTTCTCTCCCCAAAATCTCTGAAGCAAACTTCATCACAGTATGACAATCCCCACAAGTTCTCAGATTTTTCTTTATCCTTATTGAAGACCCACTCGGGAGGACCAGAAGACCAAATGCCAGAGCTAGTTTTTCGCTGTGGCACCACAAACTCTGTTCTTCAGATCCTTCCACACTGTTAGTCGCAAACTGGATCTCAGCCACATATCCTCTCTTCTTTACCAACTCTTTTAACTTTTTCAGCACTTCGTAAATCTCATCTGTCCTTGAATGTGACTTATCATTGACAGTAAATACAAAGGTCTGGTTCCTAAACTCGATCCAACTGCATCCAGTTTCCTTCCTCACTCTATTAATCCCCATTAATTGCCTAACTCCGTCGGCTTTCTCCACCATTCCATGTCGTGTGTAGATATTAGAAAGCAGCGCATAATTTCCTGGGTTATCTGGTTCCAACTCAAAAAGTCTCTCTGCGACCTCTCTGCCCATTTCAACATTGCCATACTTTCCGCATGCTCCAAGCAAAGCCCCCCAAATCGATGAGTCAGGCTTTATTGGCATTGATTCTGTAAATTTCTTTGCTTCGTTCAATCGACCATTACGGGCGAGTAAGTCAACCATGCAAGCATAATGTTCAGGCCCGGGTTTAATATTATGGATTTTAGTCATGGAATCGAAGTACTTGAATCCCACTTCAACTTGTCCTGTATGGCTGCAAGCTGACAGCACCGAAACGAAAGTAATATATTCTGGCACAATTCCGTGCTTCAGCATCTTCTCAAATAATTCAATCGCTTCATTTGCACAGCCATGTTGTTGGTAAACCGTTATCATAGCTGTCCATGAAACCACATTATGATCCTCAGTTTCTTCGAAGACCCAATAAGCATCAAGCAAGTTCCCACATTTTCCATACATAGTTATCATTGAACTCAGAATACATGCATTCTTCATGAACCCCGTTTTCAAGATCTGGGCATGGATCGAAGTACCCTGAATCAGTGTTGCGAGATTAGCAGAAGCATGAAGAGCGGAAGAGTATGAAACCTCATCGGGTGCCAGGCCTTCCCTTCTCATGGCCTGGAAATAACTGCAGGCTGCTTCAAAGTTGTCATTATGGACACATCCCATGATCATCACGTTCCAGGTAACAACATCTCTATCTCCTGTGTTATAGAACATCTTCATTGCATCATCAAACAATCTACATTTTGCGTACATGTCTACCAGTGAGTTTTTCACATAAACCACTGTTATCGAACCACGCTTAATAATGTTTCCATGCACCTGTTTCCCGAAATCGACTCTAGCCGCATTAGCACAAGCACTCAACACGCTTGAAAAACTCACTTGATCCGGATCAACCAAAGTCTCCCCGAGAACCTCCCTAAAAATCCCGATAGCACGATCATACAACTTGTTTTTAAGAAACCCCACAATCATAGAATTCCAAGTAACGATACTTCTGTCTGGCATTTCACCAAACACCTTCTCTGCCATGCTTACATCCGAGCATTTGGCATACATATCGAGCAACGCACTCGCTACGAATGTATCGCTTTCAAACCCGTGTTTCCAAATCAAACCATGCATCTGTTCACCGTGAGCAACAACCAGAGCATCAGCACAAGCAGGCAAGACCGCTGAGAAGGTGAATTGGTTCGGATACACACCAGTGCACCTCATTCGGTTAAAACAGTTCAAGGCCAGAAATGGCATTTTAAAATGCGATAGCTGGGTAATGATAGTAGTCCAAGTGACCACGTTCCTTGAATCATCACGCGTGGTCGAAAACAAGAGGAGGCCGCGGTCGATGGAACCACATTTGGCATATAAGAGAAAAAGATTGTTGAGGAGGAAGGGGAGAGACGCGTAGTTGATGGTGATGATTTGGGTGTGAATTTGGGTAGCATGTTTGAGGTTCTTGAATCGTGCAGCATTGTCAATGAGGTGGTTGAGTTGGGTGGGATTCAGAGGCGAAGAGACTTGGTAGTACAGATTGCGGAACAGGGGAATAGAAACAGAAATCAGACAGCGCGGTCTTGTACAGAATTGTTGAGGGAAGAGAAATTTCATAATACTAGGTGGGAATAGGCTTCGGAGAAAGTATCAACGCCTTCATCTCTTATTATCCAGTTGGGAAACAAACAATGGGTCATCCGCCCAGTGTCTCTGTTTCTTTCGGACCTTACAGTCCTGTCGGTCAGCTTAACCCCTTCTGCTCTTGCATAATTCAAGATAAGGACGAGGCCTTTCTTTTTGACCTATTGGGCTTTGCCCTCTCTAAGCTGTGGGAAATTGGGACCAATGAAATTAATTTGACCAAAAAGGGCAATATTTAAGTCTTTTTTTAAGCCATTGGTCTCTTTTGAAAAAAAAAATCTGAGCATTAATTATAATACTTCCGATCCTTAATATAAAAACTATTTAACTAATTTGAATAGATTAAATAAATTATTTAAGTTAGTTATTTGTAATAAATAGATATTGTCTTTTCTAAAATATCTTTTCTAATCAAGTATATTAGTTATAACTACTATTATTATAGGGGTTGTTTTTAAAAAAAGATAAATATGAGAGATAAAGTAGATTAGGGTTTTATCTACAAGACTAAAATAAAACTCAAATGAATTCTTATATTAATAACTGGATGTAATATTTCTTAGCTAACATGAATTTTTTATAATATAGCTCCTCTCGAGTTTTATATTATAACAAGATACATTTGCCATTGAAGTATAAGAGAAACACGTTCTTTTGCATTTTCATGGAATCCAATGAACAAATCGCCTGATCACGAGCTCATGGATAATCCAGGTCATCACTACGTGTTTTGTCATGCATCTCGCTATTGCGAGGGACGCTGAACCTTGATGGTGACAAGAGAGTATATGAAACTTGTGGCAGCACATAGCAAACTGGACATTGGCTCCTTTCTATTTCTAATGTCACGTGCATATAACGCCGAATTGGATTTGCCAGTTTGCATATGGACCCCTAGCTATTCCTGAAGGCTAGCTCCCAACGCTGTGTTCCTAGTAATTCATGAATTTACGAATTACATTTACAATGATTTCGCAAGCATTATATAGTATATTACTTAACTTTGAAAATGAACAGTTCACGCTGGGGAAAAAATCGAATAATTCAAATCACGATTCACGAGTACTCTTATTCTTAGCAGCTCGGAAAGATCCTTCACGAATCCTTTTAGCATACGAACTAGTGGTGCATGGTTTGCAAAAAAGTTGGGGTGTTTAGATGGAAGCCAAACTATAATTTCAAAAGTGATTTAACGGTATATATATATATATGAAAGAGTTTATCTCAATTTATAAAAAAGTGTTTTTAAAAAGCATTTCTCACAGTTCTCAAACACCCCCATAAAACAATAATGCAATGTAGAGTAAAAACCTTAAATCTGGTCCAATTATAATTCCAAAACATTTTAAAAAAATCTAAAATATAATTAGTTAATTATCATCCTAGATGCCTTGGAAGCTGACATTTCTTGGATGCCAATCATTAATTACCATATCTATTTGTTTAGATGAATAACTGTGACATCTTAGAGAGAAATATTTTTCCCATAAAATTTTTAAATTATCTTATATAAGAAGACAGCAACATTTTGATGAGTTGACTCAAATTTATAGCATTTTGGTGTATCTAAGTAATTTATAATATATTTTCGCATAGATTTATAAAATTTTCTAATTTTACTTTTATTAAAGTTTTTCCCCCTCTCTATATTGACAAATTATTTTTATATTTTCGCCTTATTTTTTCGTTCTAATGAAAATTAAATAAGAATAAAATTAATAAAAATATATTATGAATAATTTGTATTTAAAGTTAAGATTTTTTTTCCCTATAAGTAACTTATATTTACAAGCAGAGTTCACCCAATTGGCCGCCATGATCTGCGATCGTGTCTTGAATGGGCGGATTTTCCTAAGGCTGTCAATGATTCAATTCAATTATTATTATTATATAAATAGAAATATGTAATGGGAAGAGAAGGAAAAATTGGAAAAGATATTCGCGAAAAAGCTGGTAAACACGTGTGGACGTGGGGATGGCACCGTATTATGGGGAAGGGGCGGCTAAAATTTGCGTCCAGATACAGGGAACGAGTTTCGTCGGTTTTCTTTCTGAGGGGTGTTTGGCATAATCGCAAATATTTACCTTTTGTTTTCATCTAAATACCTCCTTAGCTCTGAAAAGGAGGAAAAAAAAGCACACAGACAAAGGCGGCACATACTGTTTTTTGGGAGGCTCGATGGTGGACCTACGAAAAAAGGTGGTTGGATCTTGGATGGTTTAATTGGATTTGGATTGGGATGTTCGGACCTCGAAACCGTGGCTCCATCGGCGCCGTTGTTTTGCGGTAGCACGGCAACATACCATCCGTAGATCTTTCGACAGCCTGGCGGCCCTCAGGCCACGTCTGATTTACCGACGCGCTCTTTTTTTCTCCCAGCTAATAGAGTAATAATTTAAATTCTTAATATTATTCTCGCACATGAAACTAAAAAAAATTCCTTAAATGCTTTTTTTTTTGGCCAAGAAGAATGTCAATGATATCCATATCAAATACTGCGCCGCATTTAATTCCACGCAATATAATGCTGCAAGACGGGGATACATGTCTTCTACTAAAATTGTAAAATTGAGGATGAATATAATTTTTGTTAACTCCGCAAAACGTGTGCTTTGTTTTTTAAGATTTTGTCGTTGTTATGCAGGTAATGCAACGGTTAAAATATGATCGAGTAAAAAAAAAGATATTTATTGAGTGTACAGAGCAGTAGAAAATATCCTGTCTTCCTTGTGCATTTTTCTCAAATTTTTCATTTTGATTTACAACAAAAAATGAGAAGAAAAGGATATGAACATATTTTTTAAAATATTATTCTTAAAACGAATCTGATTCTGGAGAACTGGAAAGTGAATGAAAAGCAATGAGTTGGAAGAAGCTGGCGATGGAGTGGGAGAGCGTGGGAGACAAACATAAAGGAAAGAACGTGGGGAAAGCTGCAGGAGGATGTGGCGGGAAAAAAGGGCGGGCGAGGGAGTAGGGAGGCGTTCAACGTGACGGATTGGCTTCTTTTGTTTGCTTTTTGACCTAAGAATATGAATTCCCTGACACATTATTTCAATTTTCAACTTCTTATTTTGAAAAAATGCTTAGCATTGTTAGATTAAGAGAACGCGACATGGGCCAGATTCGATGATGTGCCCGTTTGGATCAGCGATTAGAAAAGCAGCTTATAGAAAAAGTAGCTTATGGAAAAGTGAAGTTGATAAAGTTAAATTAGATAAACTGAATTGTGTTGGATTGGAGTTCAGAAAAGCTAGTTTACAAAAATGAGATTGGTAAAAGCTTGTTTGGATTATAGTTGAGTAAAATTAAGTTTGGCTGAAAAATTACCAAAATGGGCATGAGTTTTAATAAATAATGAAACATGATGAAAAATTGATTTAAGACAATACAATAAAATTAAAATAAAATAATATGAAGAAATAAAATTTAACGAGTAGATTAAATTTTAAAATTTTTAAAAAATCAAAAAATATTTGAAATATAAATATTTCAAATATTTTTTGATTTAAAAAAAAAAAATGAAAATGATGCTTGTGAGAGGAAAAGGCAAATGGGACAGATAAAAAGGACCTGCATCCCAGAACGGGCGACCAGCTTCTGATTTTTTTTTCCCCTCCCAAAAGCTCTTTTGGATTAAGTGATAAGCTCCTTCTTACAGCTTATAGGAATTAGACACTCAGATAAGCTTTTTTAACATAAGCCCAATTGCTTTTAAGCTCTGCCAAACAGGTCCCATTTGCAATCCAGCTTATTTTAAAATTTAAGCTTATCATAAGCTGATTTTAAGCTTTGCCAAACAGAGCCGATAGTAATACTGATTCATCACCAGCGTCCAAGAGTCCTCATTTGTTGAGATCCATACTTTACCGAGTTACTAACTGAAATTGTTTTCTTTTCTTTTCTATTTTGATTTTTAAATAAATGTGAATGTGGTAAACACCGGTAACACCAAATAGGAAAATAGGGGGACGCGGAATAAGCGAGGTTAAGGAACCGTGTGTACTAATGGAGAGATGCCACGTGGAGATCCAGTTGGATAAGATGCATGGTCGTGATATAAATAAGGACCGCGGGTAGCTCAGAAATCAAAATCAAAATCAAAACCACAAGAGAAGACAGAACAGCGAATCGAAGAGATCGGAAGGATTTGAAGAAATAACAAAAGAAGAAAAAGGCGAAGAAAATGGCAGACGAAGGCACGGCAACCTGCGTCGACATCCTTCTGGCCATCATCCTGCCTCCTCTCGGAGTCTTCCTCAAGTTTGGCTGCAAGGTCCCCTCTCTGTTTTTTTTTCTCTCCCCCCCCCCCCCAAAAAACAAAACCTAGTTTAGTATTCATGTTCTTCTTCCTCAGATAATTAACCTTATCAGTAAATATAACTGCAGGCTGAGTTCTGGATCTGCTTGGTCCTCACCTTTCTGGGCTACCTCCCCGGAATTATCTATGCCGTCTACGCCATCACTAAGTGATGACCTCTCTTACTGTAAGTTATGCCCCCCCTTCTGACATGTTTGTGTGTATGTGTAAAGCTTCACTGTACCATTAACTGTGTTACAAGTTCTGGAAAAATTAGGAAAATCATCAAAGCCATGCGTTTCCTTGTGATGCAAAATTTTGTTCTCATATTGCCTGCCATGATATTCATGCTACCAGAATGGTTTCTCGTTCTGTGATTGCGAAGCTTGTCCATGTGCTAGGAGTGGTTGAGTGGGACAAACAAAAATAATTCAGAAGAGTCTCTTAATGCTGGTGGCCCTGGTTTCCTAACAAAATTAATAACAGTGAAAGTGACGTGAACGTTTTCAATTCAGCTTTGAGAATGCGGGGATAAATGGGTCCCATTTCCCCCGATTGGATTCGTTACGATCGTGTTTAAGTGGAGATATGCTTGAGTCCAAAAAAGAAAAAGTGGAGATATGCTTATTACCTGCTTTGTTGCTTTATTTTTTTGTCCACTTCTCTCACAAATACGCAACAACTGCTGACTCGGGTCATGATTATATCTTTGTTGACAGGTGGACGTTGAACAGTGGTTAGGGGCGTTTATGTCTTTTCCCATTGCCCCTCGACGGACAGTCACAGCACTTATTCTTTTTCTTATTTTAATTTCAAATTTTCATGTGTATTATTACTTGTGTCGAATCTGCTTTGTAATCGTACTCTTTGCTGTTTTTGTCCGATGCACGAAGAAGATGGGGTGTGAATCTGGTAGTGTGAAGATGTATGGGGTGTGAATCTTATTAGCGTGTAGGTGTATTTGGTGTCGGACATCTCACAGATTATTATTATTATTATTCGTTTCGAGTGAACAATGATAAAAATTCCACCCCATTAATAATTAATTATTCCATTATTATTTCTTCAGAGCATCTTCTTGTCGCAATTCCAGACTTTCTGTGAACTGCGTGTCTCCGAGCCTAAATTCCGCAACAGTTAAGTGCCTTGTACGAGAAGCTATTGTCTTTGATCTAATCATGACTCAGGGGAAGGAATACACACACACAAACATATAATATTGCATATATTCTTCAATAGTAAGAAACTGACACCGGTAATTCATTTATTATACAAAACTAGATGGTGCTGTCCCGTGCGTTGCACGGGAAGCAATTGCTTTAAATGAGAACCTCACCTGAAATAATGTCTCTTTATACTTTAAAGAAAAAAAAAATCAAGGTGTTAACGGTACAACCATTGAAAAAACATAGAACTGCCATCCTTGTACTTGGTTAAGATGTTATTGCACAATCATCCGTTTTGAGACATCAGCAAATGACTTCTGCTTACGTTTTTTAAGGCTTCAACACAGTAGTGGCTCTCGTCCTGGTGTTCCCGGAAAACTCGTACATTTGGGGTTAACTTATCTTATTTGCAAATAAAAAACAATTCACATATTTTGGCTCAAAAAGATATATCAGTTCATGTATCCACGACAGCTTGTCAACAATTTATGCTTTCGTTTGGACAACACAAACATAAAGCACGCGTTAATGCATCCGTGTGTGGACGGGGAAGCTCTTTTGTTATGTGTTTGTGAGATTCAAACGCGTACAGAAGAAGAAGTTCAGTATTTCCCACAGGATAAGGTCAAAATATGATCAAAGTAACGTCAAAATAACAAAGAAAGAAAAGAGAAGTTCCCAATCAATGGTGGCGAGACACGTGGGTACTTTACCTTGCGTGTTCTATGGGTAAAGAAACTTGGATTACATGTTCCAGAAAAGCCTCAAACGCGTTAATAACCATGTGTCTGGACCTAATCCAAACTATGAACTTAAGCCGACAACCGGCACATGTAGTGGGGTTGCATATGTGGCCAGCGATGTCTCTTGGGGATCGAATAAAATAAGGATGTTAAATTAATTAAGAAGGATGGGACATGATTAATACGTTATACGAGTATTACTATAAAACAAAACTTGATTTGATTGGGGTGACTTGGGCGCACCGTTTATACCCATCCGTTTTGCGGAAGGCGTCAGCGTAACGAACAATCACGCTGTTCTTAATGCATGTGGAAGGGTAATAAATTAAGGGAGACTTAATGTTTAGGGGGGGAAAAAAGAAAGAAAGAAAGGCGACTTGAAGGAGGCGTTAAAATTGAAAAATAGTTTGATTAGTACAAAAGTTTCTCTGGGCCTCATGGGCTTTAATCAGATATCAAACTGAGTTTTAGAAAGTTTTGGCACCACAAAAAACCCAGTTCAACCCTTTTTGGTACGGGTTGCGTGTGAAAGATGTTAGGCCCATACGAGTGTCAAAGTCCTCGTCCTCTGATCCATCTTCAGACTTCCCTGCTATTCACCTCGCCTCTTTTCAAAAAGGAGAAAAAAAGGAAAGGAAAGGAAAGGAAAGGAAAGAGAATTCCCGATCATTTATAAGAGTTAATGGTTTATTACTCTTTTCTGATTATTTACCAAACTTAAAAAAGAGTTAAGACTATGATCCACAAATACCTCATTTTTTTTCTTTAAATAAGTAAACGTTTCGTTTTCCTTTCTTTATCATCCTTTTTTTTTTTAACCAGCTCTTTATCTTCCCTTTTTACTTCTTTCTCTCTTTCCTTTTATTACAATTTTTGAGAATGGTCAGAAATATGATATCTTGCGGGTCCAGGTTGAAGAGCATGCAAAATCATGCTCATCCGGGTACAAGACCCAAGTGCACTAGCCTGAAAACTTACTCATATCAAAATAATTAATGCCCCCCATGATTCTTTCTCTTCGTCTCAGATTATTCGGAGAGTCATAAACAGAGAAAATACTCATTCATGATGCAAAGAAAAGTATATGTCTGTCACAAAAGACGGAAGAAATTCACTTCTCATAGTAACAGTTTTCAAAAGTCGAACCATAATCAATATACATATAGGAATATAAAGCAAGCAAAAGGCTTCGATCCATTAGTAACTCGAAAAACCTACAGCGGTTACTCTTAATCCAAAGATTCTATGGCACCAAATTAGACAGCAAAAGCAAAAACAAAAACAAAGCAATTTCGCCATCTCGTTGCTGCCTTCGTCATGGGAGAAGGAGAACGACAAGGTCAGCTCTTCATACTCCTTGCTGTCATGTTGTCTTCGTGAGAAGACGGTGGGCGGGCAAGAGTATGGAGATCACTCGCGATGGGAAGAACAACGAGAAGCACGAGAGGCAGAGGGCGGAGGAGAAGAAGGAAAGTGCCACGTATGTCATATAGTCAAACAGGATGCTTCAATAGTCAAAATCAATACTCTTTTTCGTACTTTTGGAACGATATTGAACAAAATTGTTTTGGATAGCAACTACTTTTTCGTAGCTAAATTTGACTTTTAACCTTCTTTTTTTTGTGATGCCCCTTTTGTCGTTATTCTTCATGAGGTTACAATTGGGACGAATGGATGACACTAAATGCAATAACAATGCATTTATGCTGTTAATGAGTGCAATACATACAACGAATATATATAGTTGACTGATCTAAGAGTAAAACGAGATCTAAAAATAATTACTTTTTTAGGTGCTTTTTACATAAAATATAAATAACCAAATTATGTAGATAAAAAAGTTATTAAAATTGATTAAACACGATAAATTTGTAAAAATTAAAACTTAATTTCGAAAAACACCTTTAAGGAAAGATCTATCCGTGAGGATGGATAATTAATTTAATGAGAATAATAGAGAATTAATCGGGATAAAAAAATCATACTAAAAGTTTTAGATAGACTATAAGTATCTCTTGCAAATAAAAACATCATTCATACAAAATTATGTGTCTACGTTGCCAATTTACCCAGCTCAATTCCTTCACGCAAATCATAAAGTACATACATTTGGGAGTTAGAGCCCAGAGTCAACATCATTCAGAAATGGAACCTCATTTAAACCTAACATTGTATCAGGCAAATTTGTGGAAAAATACCGGTCAGGCTTTAAGTATTGCGCATTCAATGTGAATGGGTGACGTAGAACTATATAGGGCAGAGCCTACCTAAGGTTACAACACAAGAAAAAATCTAGGTTACTCGTACCTATATTCCTAGTCAAAACACGCCATGACCAGGAACAAAGTGCCTCTTGCATATCTCCCGAGCGACGCTGCAAGGAAGACAACATATAAGAAAAGGATGAAGGGTCTTGCGAAAAAGGTGAGTGAATTAACCATTCTTTGTGGGATTGAAGCATGTGCCATTGTTTTTAGCCCCTATGAATCTAATCCAAAAGTTTGGCCAAATTCAAGAGGAGCCCAGCAGGTAATCGCAAGGTTCCAAAATGCACCTGCGCCGGATGAAAAAAGGAATTTGAACCAGGAGAGTTTTGCTAGGCAAAGGATTGCCAAAATTAATGCACAACTTGAGAAGCAGCGTGAAGAGAATTGCAAGAAGGTGACAAAGCTAGCTGTATTCCAGTGTGCTGAAGGGAAGAGTATGGGTGACGAGATGATCGTGGATCTTGATGACATTGATCGCTTGACCCAGGAGAACATAAGCAAGATTAAGAATAAGATGGATGAGTTTATTTGAAACTATTTTGTTTAACTTCTCTTGTTCAAGACTCGATGTTATTTACTAGTTTGAAAGATTCACCGCTTAATAAATATGGACTCTTTTTTTAGGAATTTCATATTCTACTAGAATTGAGGGACTTTATAAGCAAATTATTAGAATTTTAATCTTTTTGCAGCATCAAACGAGAGAGAAAGACAGAGGGGAAAAGGAAGGTTTCCTACATTTCAAACAAATAGTACATCACAAAACTCAGATATTATTGAGCTTGATATGAACAGAAAATCAGAAAGCCGACACACATAAATTATGTAATATTTGCAGTACAGACTATATCTTGTGTTTCGAACTAGAGGTAGCACAGCAGTTCGAGGTTGATTGACTACCAAAGGTTACTCTTTTGTCGTGGACAATTAAAGGTGGCTGTAAACTAAGAAATTCCATTGAAAGGGGCCACCAAAAAAAATGACTTGAAAGGGATTAACTAAAACAACTATTAAAATTGACCTAAATATCAATCATATACTGCATGCCTAAAGCTTTGAGGAATAGAAACGATTTCCTAAAACCCAAAGTTGTGTTGACACAAATTTGTGTGATTCATAGAAGATAAGTGGACATTCAGGAAAGCAAGCTCACTGAAGTTGTTCTACCGTCCCGGAAAAACAGAGCTACCATCATATGAGGACAAAATAATTGAGACTGCCTAGGTGGCAATGACCTACTGACACTGTAGATTCAAAAACTATGAAGTCTCAAAAACGGCAGTATAAAAAGCATATCAGATCACAAACGAAGGCACAACGAACTGAAAGGAAAGATCTCAGGTTGTTGTATTCTATGCTAAAATCTATTCCAATAATTTACACTTCTCAACCATCAAGGTTTTAAACTAATATATCCGCTAGTCATGACAGTCAAAATATTCTATTTGTTGCTGGGTGGATTGTGACAAATTAATGTTTTTTTTAATCCTCATTATAGAGCATCTCTGACTATCTTACCAGATCAATGAGTGGTTAATTCATCAAATTTTTTTAGAACTCAGTTTTTTTTCCAAGTTTATCCATATTATAGAGCATCTCTGACCATCGTAGTAACAGAAAAGTTGCATTAGACTTAAGTGAAAGCATATCACAGCATGATCATCTAAGTGCAAGCATTCTTTGTAAAGGCAAATTGACACTTCATAGATTTCCATCCACGGATCGAATTAGATCAAAGTGGGAATATCGGAATGCTAGAATTCCAAGGGAGAAATTTAAACAGAAGTTATGACAGACAAGAGCCAGAGCTTACGGTAAACATAAGCTACAGAATCCATGGCGTCTATATATACATATATATATATGTATGTATGTATGCATGTATAATAGAATCCCTGGCGTCTCCGGTGTACTTTCAAAAGCTTATCGGGCCTTGAATTTGGCTTTTGGGCCTTTTGTGGGCATATCCCATTGAGCTCTGAAGAAACATAATGTTTGTAGGCCCAACACACTCGAGCTTGTTTCGGCTTATTTAAAAAATATATATATTTGTGCACATAATTCTTCCCCCCCCCCCATTGAGGGGTAGGCAAAATCCTTGCTTGGGATCGCAATCATCATGAATATCTCATAAAGCGCAGTAGTCAAAAAAGTGGAAAGCTGCTCATTTCCCCCTTAGTGGGTAGAACACAAAATTCGTAGCGGATTCATTTGCCCTGCCGAGAGAGAAAGATAGAAACAAATATCTGACTAACAGAGATCTTGACAAGTGCTCATATACTGTTCTCATCATAACTTCTACTGTGTTATATTCCTTCGCCTTCAGTTAATGGTGGTCAGAGCAGGAAGATACAAATCAGTTCTCTGCAACACGGAAAGCGGCCGGGACTTACGCTCGAAAAAGTAAATAAAATTTTCCTACAGCTCAAGAAGGAGACACAATGCGTCAAAATGTCTGATAAAAAAGTTTTGCCCAACACACTTGTGCTTGTTTCGGCTTATTTAAAAAATATATATATTTGTATATATATAAATATATATATGTAGTGTACTCCAAATTCTTAGCCAAATTCTTCCCCCCCACTGAGTGGTAGGCAAAATCAAGGCAAAATCCTTGCTTGGGATCGCAATCATCATGAATATCTCATAAAGCGCAGTAGTCAAAAAAGCGGAAAGCTGCTCATTTCCCCCTTAGTGGGTGGAACACAAAATTCGTAGCGGATTCATTTGCCCTACCGGGAAAGAAAGATAGAAACAAATATCTGACTAACAGAGATCTTGACAAGTGCTCATATACTGTTCTCATCATAACTTCTACTGTATTACATTCCTTCGCCTTCAGTTAATGGTGGTTAGAGCAGGAAGATACAAATCAGTTCTCTGCAACAGCTTAAACTCGAAAAAGTAAATAAAATTTTTCTACAGCACAAGAAGGAGACACAATGCGTCAAAACGTCTGATAAATAACCCAGAACAGTATATGTTATTATCAGGTTATTGTCATTAATAACCAAGAAGTGATGATTGCGTGGGAGGCAAGAAATGAGATATTTAGGTGCACAAAATAAAGCGAAGATGGTAGATGGAGATGCAAGGTTGAGGTTAGTGGAGTTGAAAAAGGAGGATGATTCGCATGGAGGCGGACAAAGAGAGACGAGAACCACCGGATAAGCAATTCCACTTGTGTCAGTATCTTTGATGGAAAAAAGTGGAATCTACCATCTCCCTTTATTATTAATCTCATATGCTCACCATTCAACGTGCATTCTCCTGTACTCTCATTCATAAAGTGCAACACCAGACGTCTCGTTCTCACTTTCCATCAACTCGATCGCAGCAGATCCATATATATCGATCGCTTCTGATTTGATCTCCTATAATTTTGTCTTTCTCTTTATTCTGAATCCAGAGACGTACGTGGAAGAAATCGAAAGGAAATATAATAAAAAAAGATAAGACAAAGAAGGAATCTGGAAAGACTGCTGGCTCTGTACATGGAAATGAAGATTTGCCAACTGTAAGAGATATTGTTAACACAGAAGGCTACATGCAACGTGCAGTGTTTTTCAAGGTTTAGGGAGTGAGTCAATCCATATCATGATTGAACTCGACATGCATGGGGACACCCACAGGGCTTAAACACCCCACACTTAAAAGTTTATTTAGCTTAGTGCGGATTTCATTTTATGCTAAAGCTAAAGCCACCAAGCACGTGCATCTCAATCATTTATTTTCACAATTTAATTTGATTATTCCAATTGTTTCATCAGTACTTTATTTATTCTGCACATACACGTGTGTGCGTATTTAAAATTAATTACTAAAAAAATCCATGAACATCGCATAGTTGTAATTCAAAATTCCCCATTCATGCCTGCTAATTACAATGACTGAAATAGGACTTCTTCTCATTTATCTCTTGTTGCAGAACTAGAAATTAAACATGACTATAACGAAGGTCTGCGCTTGAAGAACTCGATGAACCAGGAGAACTTGTAGCAAAAGACGCGTATTACTCCTCCGGTCCTAATTATAAGACCCAATTGACTTATTTGAGGAGATTAAGGAAGTAAGTTAAGTTGGTTATTTATAATAAATAAGTGTTGTCATTCCTAAAATATCCTTGCTAATTAAGTATATTGGCTAAAACTATCATTATTATAAGGATTATCTTGGAAAAAAATGCATAAATATAAGAGATAAAATGGATTGGGGTCTTATAATTAGGACTAAATAAAAAGTCAAATTGGGTCTTATAATAAGGACCAGAGTAGTACTACAATAAAGACTATTAGATTGTTTCAGTCATATTCCAGCGATGTCCATCTCACCTCGCGCCCCTTAACGACATTGAAACCATGCCCCTCGTATGGGTCTGAACTCAATGACCATCTATTTGCAAGCTCGTGATCGCTTATCTTTTACGCATCCCTGACTTGAATATATCGTAACTCAGCTTTTTGGTCATTAAGCTCTTGACCTAGAATACTGTCCAAACTTCAAACAGTTCATTAGTTATTAATTATGCGAAACTGTTTAATCACCCAAGGTTTTGAGGTTATTCATTCATACTAGCACTTACTATTTTCTCTCGTTAGATTTCGGTCAAACAGGAGTGTCCTGCTTTCTATTCTCGGCTTTGCATATATATGATATATACTTGGAAAGGGGAGCAGATGATTTACTGAAAGAACGAAATTTATTTATATATACCAGGATAATCTGAATTTACAAGGCTGCATATTTGTATGTATGTATGTATAACACAATTATTGTGGCTGGGAGTTGCGTTTCTTGGTCTCGGCGTCCAGGAAAGCTCGGACTTTCCTGTCAATACCAGGTTCAGCCACTCCCCAGCGACCTCGATCTTCATCGCTGGGCCACACTTTCTGGGCCTTAATTCCATCTTCATAGGCTTCTCCGTCATAGTACTTCTGCTTCTTAGACCTGAAGACGCTGAAACAGAAGAAACTGGTTGCAGACTTCCTGCCTCCCATGATTTTTTTCTCGGAGTTGTCTTGGTTTTCAGTTGACAGGGTCACGAGGCGGTGTCTTTGATTTATATAGCAGAGAGTTGTTCCGTCAGTGAAACGAGTGAATAGTGAAGAATCTCAATATAAATGGTTCTGGTGAAGCTTGCCGACACGGCAGCCAAATTGGGCCAAGGCACATTTGCTGCACTCCGCTAGTTTCGTACATGACAATACATTGTGAAATATTAATCATTGTTGCCTCTTCACTTTGTCATACTTGTCTACTTTCATTTTTGTTGTTTTTTTCCTGTCAAGTTCAAGGTATAATTATATTCTTGGTACTTCAACTTTTGTTCTTTCCTTTTTAAAGCTCCCACATACCTAATTTCCGAATCCCCATCCCGTGGTTGGTCGAGATCTCTAGCTGCTCTCAAGAATCCACCTACACACGACTTGCCTTTCTTTCTTTCTTTTCATTTTTCTGGGGTGAAGATGAGTTAGCTTTTGTACCTTCACGAGCAGGCTTCTCCCACAAGCACGCGCGCGATCAAACATATTAAATCGTTCTTCTTGGCGATGCCCTCCAACTTAATTTTGTTTACATTGCCGTCCTCGAGTTAGTAATAGCTGTTCCTATATATTTATACCGGTTCCCAAGGGCCAGATTCCAGACAATGGAGAAAGTGGGGTTACATACAGTAACTTAATAAAGGAGGTTATTATATATTTTACACACATATATATATTATTAAACTCAATATAATTCTATTCAATATGTATATGTGTGTGCACTGCTCCCCTTATTATTATTTAGACAAGGCTGCACATCCAAACAAAATTCAGGCCAGGTTGTCAAGCATTTATTGGTGGACATGTAAATGAATCTAATTCTATTGAAGGCAGAGTAAGATTCGGCTAAGTTTTAAATCAGGGCTGGAAGCTAATGGCGGTGCTTTAATTTGTATAGACAAACTGCTTTTTCAACTAAGAATCTTAAACTGGCTATTATTCTCTTGCATTGCGCGATTCGGAGAGGCGTTCCAGAAGAATCATGCACTTCCTTCTTATTATCTTTAATCCTTGATATAAGAAATTTTTTAATTTTTATTTTAGTTATAAATATAAGACTCCAATCTACTGTATCTCTCATATTTATTCTTTTTTTTTTTAAGATAATCTTTTTAATAATGATAGTTCTAGCTAATAAACTTGATTAGTAAGGATATTTTAAGAAAGATAACACCTATTTATTATAACTAACTAACTAAACTTATTTTTTTTAATCTACTCAAATTGATCAACTAGCTTTTATATTTAGGGCAGGAGATAGTATAATTCATTCCAGATGTTTGAAAAGCTGAATCGATCTATCACTTCCATCAAAACTCATAACAAATTAAAAAGACCTTCCAGAGATGCGTGGAAGCCGAAACATTTCTCTCCATACGTGCCTTCTCTATCCATCACTTTTTTTTTTTTTGAGTTTTCACTTGCAATTTCTATCAGATAGCTTCTTCTCCTCGGGCAACACACACACATGTAGCTTTCATTACATTCACACATGCATATTTTTTTGAAAAAAAGAAATATGTTCGTATGCGATGTGATAAGCATGATGTACTTCACGACACGTTCTCATAGTCTATCATTTATATAATTATATTTTTTCGCAATTGTGTATATATTTCACAGTGAGATGTGTATCTATATATTCTTCATTACCATTTGTTTTATTTGCATTGATCAGGTAAATATTTTGCATTTAGCATTAATATTTCTATGATAAAATTATCATTTTTCTGAAACAATGAGACGAGTTGATTTACTTAATTTTGTCTTTTCTATAATTAAGAACATTTTTAGGAAAATAAAACGAACACTGGTGCAGAGTACGGTCATACATGAATCTTTAAAAAAGTTGATTGGCATCTTGTTTTCTGTTCTACTTTTCTTTTCATCGTGGTGGGCAGCCGAAATTATATATGATAAATATGATTCAATGTCTTGGTTTTCCTCACAACAATACACACACCAATGAACTTCGCAATTATTATAGTCTATCGCATGTATAACGATAGAGATATCAGAGAGTATTGAGACTCGTAATAATGATCGCTAGCTAGTCGATAATTAGGAATGTAAATCTTCATTATTTATTATGAATGTTCAATGAAAGTCAAATAAAATTATGAATAATAACTGAGGCATTGATCATACAGATGCAAAGCTTTGGCTGAGTCTTTGATTGAAATGGGTATACCGCGTATATCATAATTCACAAGCTTTACCAATAATATTGAATGCTATTCATTTGACTAATAGTTGACACGAGTATGTTCATCTGCTCCAGGACAGACAACTTCAGTAACATTATTACACATACAAATAGACTAGTCGTTGGTTCTTAATGGCAATACTAACTATAAGAACAAATTAAAAGGGATTTGAATGATGAGGGGTGTATATGAACAGCGAAACCAATTCTTCTGAGGGAACTTTATTGAGCCATATATACGATCACGAACACTGTAATTAATTAAGCTGATTGGGAGACACGTTTCTTTTTGTCGGCAATGAAAGCTCCGGCTTTTCGGTCAATAGCAGGATCGGCCACCCCCCAGCGACCTGCGTCTTCGTCACTCGGCCAGATCTTCGTGGGCTTCATTCCATTTTCATAATAACCATCATAATACCCTTCCCTCTGCTTCTTCTTCGATCTGAATATGTTGAAAATCGAGAATAAACTGAAAGATGACTTGTCCTTACCTCCCATACCTGCGTGCGCGCCTAATTTGCCTTACTGAGATATATATTATGACCAGCTCTTTCTGTCTTTATCCAACGCTAGCTTTTGTCGGTGCCCTTTTGGTTTTCGATCCAAAACGGCGATATGGCTTAAGTTTTTATAGCTGAGCTGAAGCTAACAGTGAAGGAATCTTGGTTAATTTCTCATTGTGCGACGCGCATTTAATTTCTGCTGTGATCCGCTAGTTTTGGCCAACGTGAAGATTGAAAAACAAGTAAAGTCACGCGACTGGATGATAACTTTGCCTGGCGCGGCACTTTAATTTCTTCCCTTGAAAGAATATTCACTTGGCAGCTGCATTGAATCTGTACCTGGTTTACTTCAGTCTCCCAATATTTCTATGTTCATTATATTCTCTCGAGCTTTTCACCATATATAGACACCGCTAATTGCATGGGTTTGGCCTAACAACCACTTCATCTGTTTTAATAATGCGATATGAGAACATAAATGTTATTGGAGCCAGCCAGCTCCTCGTAGCAAAAGTCGAATTTTGATTCTTGCGTGCGTGCTTTGATGATTTGATCAAGCCTGCACTACTAATTCTGCAGCAGCGTACACTGGTTTATTTTGTATATAATATTGGGGAACGCGTAAACTGAAGAATAAAGCTGCCCGTACGCGGGTAAGGCCACTATTAATGGTTCAAACCAAACAGAAATACGCGAGTATTTTCCAGATGCAAGTCTACTCAGGTCTGGAAAAGCACTCTTAATGGTACACATGAATGTATCGTACCCATCACTCCTTTTTAACCAGCCATTTAAACACACGCGTACTTTTGCTTTGCTTTTCTTTTCTTTTATTTGCTTTTTAAAGAACAGATATTTCACATCGATCTCTTTACAACCTTCCACGAATAATCAGTAAAGGGCATTGAGGCATGTAAATTTGCAAAAAATGATGGATATATATGGTTAAGCGTGTGTATATATATGTGCGTCTCCCAGGGTAAAAACCTTTCTGAGTACTATGCAATGCAAGAGCAAGAAGAAATTCGCATAAGAAGGCCAAATAAAATTGAGGTGATGAAAATAAATATATATAGATATAATGAAGGATGAATGTGATGGGGAGGTGCAAATTTTGATTGGATGTGTGTTGAATGAATGCAATTAGCATAAATGTGGTTTGAATGCGCGCGCGCGCACATATATTTATACTCTTATAGGAAAGAAAGAAGAAGAGAGGAAATAAAGCAATCTGGAGAAGTGATGGACAAGTAAAGATGGAAGAGGTACGATCTTGTGGCATAAAGAAAGGACAAGGTCATGCTACGATTCCAAAGCTGGCACTCACTTACTCTTCCCGCCATACGTTTCTCCACGAACTGTCATGTCATACATATAATCACACAAAGTAGCCCTCCCAGTGTAATTATAATGTTGTTCATTCCAAATAATGCCTATCAAATACGCACGGAAAACAACATCTACCAATAATCATGTACAATCTGGCATTTTAATGTTACACCCACGCACGTACGTCTTTAATTGGCTAACTCATTGTTGATGGTGAAAGACATAATTTTTAAGTTTGAGAGCCGCATATTACAGCATCACATTCTTCTAATTATTTCTCTCTAACTGTGTGGCAGCTGCATGTCCATCCCTGTAAATGCGAACTATCTAATTAAATTCATGATCTTACCAGTTATTACCACGTATATTAGTCTTATAACGACATGATAAGTCAGAAATCCAAAATTCTCTGCTTGCTAGCTAGATATTTTTATCAATACGTTAAGTTATATCTACATCTAACAGTTAAGATTTTGATCTTTGCATGTCAGATTGTATATAATCGGCCTTTACTGTTGTTGATTGTTTGTATCCTCGGTATACACACAGTGCGAGCAGGTTTATCCCCCCCGCCCCCTTTATCTGATTTTGTGCATGCCGGAGCATTATGACACTCTTTCTGAGTCTGAGCTCTCTTGACTTCAAAAGTGATTAATTATTTAAGTAAAATCTGATTATTGAATTAATTCAACATATTTAAATTTTTTGATGATAAATATCTGTTTTAATTAAAGAATCTGAAATCATTCAGACTGTTTACACCGCTGCTGATAATTAATAATCACTTAAAATAACAAAGTTTCATAATCATCCCACAATTGAGAGAGAGAGAGAGAGAGAGAAGACTCTGTCTTCACAGCTGGGCTTATTGCCGATCTCGATCATGATTCGTGAGCTATCGTGTCATGCCACGTTGCACTGATTGTTCACCAGGTTCTTTCTTATTAGCTCCGATCTTAATTATAAGAGCTAGTTGATTAATTTGAGAAAATTAAAAAAATAAGTTAAGTTAGTTATTTGTAATGAATATGTATTGTCTTTTCTAAAATATCCTTATTAGTCAAGCATATTGGCTAAAACTATCATTGTTAAAAAGATTACCTTAGGAAAAAATATATAAATATGAGAGACAAAATGGATTGAGTTCTTATAGTTAGAACCAAAATAAAAATCAAATAAGATCTTATATTAAGGACCGAAAATAGTATTATTAAAAATTAAGACATATAAGTCCTGCGTGTATTACAGTTTACATGAAGTTTGAGTACAAACTAAATGTTACTGTTTCGGGATAATTTGCTAACAACCTGAACCTATGTTGCACAGAGAAATGAATAAAAAATGAATCAATGAGAGATCAGAAAAGGGATCCATGTCCGAACTAATTAAAAACCAGAACTGATGCGTTACCAATAAAAGAACACATGCATGCACTGCAGCTAGCAACTTGCACATGACAAACAACCTATATAAATATATCGATGAATGAAAATAATGAACTACTGATAATTGAAAAAAAAAATAATACATGCATATTAAGAAAAAAGGAACGGAAGGCAAGCCATTAGAAATAAAAACCGCGCGAGGTGCAGAAACTTACAATAGATCAGGCAAATTCATTTTCGAATCCATTCCACGGAAAGAAACTATGCAGTTTTATTGCTGACATCGTTTTGAGCATATAAAAAAGAAAGAAGAAAGAGAGTGCAAAATCAACACCCACATATACATTATACACACGTTTTATTCGTAGTGCCACTGATCAAGTTCTACAATATCACTGCTGGCGTCGATTTATTGTCATATAATCAACACTTAAATGACATTAATAGGGAGCATGAACGAACAACAATAGTCCTGAATAATTAATGGCCTAACAGAAGGATCCTATACTAACTATAGCAGAAGCTACTCGACTGGAGCTTGCATCTGATGAACTTCAGACTCAGTGACCCTCTGCTTGTATCGTTTGATGAAATCATCAGCTTTCTTGTCAATGCCTGGCTCAGCTGGCCCCCACTGTCCTCTGTCCTCGTCGCTATGCCACACCTTCGTCCACCGATCGTCGCTGTAGTAGTACTCGTCTTTCCTGTTGCTGCTGCTGGACCTGAAAATGTTGAAGATAGACATGAAGGAGGATGATGACTTGTTCCTCTGCCCGTTGTTGCCTGCCATGATGTTTCTTGTCCTGGATGGTGGCGGTGGCGGTGGTGTGGTTGTTGGGTGGGTGACTGATTAACGGACACTTTGGAACTGTCTTGGCTTGGATGGCTGGAATTTGCAGAACTCGAGGCTGCATATTTATAGCAGAACGAATGGGCCCTGCCCTTGAGAGAGCGGCCATGGCAGAATCTGATTCAAGTGATTTGGTAAGACCAGGCCAATATTCATGGACCGAGCAATGTTGAACTGCTCCTGTGGACAAGACCGCATATACCTTTGGACAACGACAAGAACAAGCTACTTTAGCTGTACTCCATTGGTTTTTCATTAGCCCTTGGAGTTCTGTTGGAATAGGCTTTACTTTTTCTTTCTTCTTTTCCTCTTTATAACTACATTTTACAGGATCTTTATAGCTTTGATTAAGTATTATTGTACTATACACGGAGATCTGCGTTGCGTGCCTGATTAGCTGTCTTTCGCCAACTGGGCCAATCATTCTTCTCCTTCCTTCTCCCTTCTCTCTCATTCGCCAACTGTTTGAATTCTCACCTCTTTTTACCAAAGCACCGCCCCTTTTGCATGTTTCTCCACGAACTGTCATGTCATACATATAATCACACAAAGTAGCCCTCCCAGTATATCATTCCAAATAATGCCGATCACATACGCACGGAAAAACAACATCTACCAATAATCATGTACAATCTGGTATTTTATTACACCCACGCACGTACGTCTTTAACTCATTATTGATGGTGAAAAAAATAACTTTTAAGTTTGAGAACCACATTCTTCTAATTATTTCTCTCCAACTGTGTGGAAGCTGTCCATCCCTGTAAATGCAAACTATCTAATTAAATTCATCATCTTACCGGTTATTACCATGTATATTAGTCTTACAACAACATGATAAGTGAGAAATCCACAATTCTCTGCTTGCTAGCTAGATATTTTTATCAATACCTACATCTAACAGTTAAGATTTTGATCTTTGCGTATCAAATTGTATATAATTGGCCTTTACTGTTGTTGATTGTTTGTATCCTCAGTACACACACAGTGCGTGCAGGTTTATTCTCCCCCCCCGGCCCCCTTTTTCTGATTTTGTGCATGCCGGAGCATTATTACACTCTTTCTGAGTCTGAGCTCTCTTGACTTCAAAAGTGATCAATTATTTAAGTAAAATCTGATTATTGAATTAATTCAACATATTTAAATTTATTGATGATAAATATTTGTTTTAATTAAAGAATCTGAAATCATTCAGACTGTTTACACCGCTGCTGATAATTAATAATCACTTAAAATAACAAAGTTTCATAATCATCCCACAATTGTGAGAGAGAGAGAGAGAGGGGACTCTGTCTTCACAGCTGGGCTTATTGCCGATCTCGATCATGATTCTTGAGCTATCGTGTCATGCCACGTTGCACTGATTGTTCACCAGGTTCCTTCTTATTAGTTCCGGTCTTAATTATAAGAGCTAGTTGATTAATTTGAGAAAATTAAGAAAGTAAGTTAAATTAGTTATTTGTAATAAATATGTATTGTCTTTTCTAAAATATCCTTACTAGTCAAGTATATTGGCTAGAACTATCATTGTTAGAAGGACTACTTAAAAAATGCACGAATACAAGAGACAAAGTGGATTGAGCTCTTATATTTAGAACCAAAATAAAAATCAAATAAAATTTTATATTAAGGACCGGATATAGTATTATTAAAAATTAAGACATATAAGTCCTGCATGTATTACAGTTTACATGAAGTTTGAGTACAAACTAAATGTTACTGTTTCGGGATAATTTGCTAACAACCTGAACCTATGTTGCACAAAGAAATGAATAAAAAATGAATCAATGAGAGACCAGAAAAAGTATCCATGTCCGAACTAATTAAAAACCAGAACTGATGCGTTACCAATAAAAGAACACATGCATGCACAGCTAGCAACTTGCACATGACAAACAAACTATGCAGTTCTATTGCTGACATCGTTTTGAGCATATAAAAAAGAAAGAAGAAAGAGAGTGCAAAATCAACACCCACATATACATTATACACACGTTTTATTCGTAGTGCCACTGATCAAGTTCTACAATATCACTGCTGGCGTCGATTTATTGTCATATAATCAACACTTAAATGACATTAATAGGGAGCATGAACGAACAACAATAGTCCTGAATAATTAATGGCCTAACAGAAGGATCCTATACTAACTATAGCAGAAGCTACTCGACTGGAGCTTGCATCTGATGAACTTCAGACTCAGTGACCCTCTGCTTGTATCGTTTGATGAAATCATCAGCTTTCTTGTCAATGCCTGGCTCAGCTGGCCCCCACTGTCCTCTGTCCTCGTCGCTATGCCACACCTTCGTCCACCGATCGTCGCTGTAGTAGTACTCGTCTTTCCTGTTGCTGCTGCTGGACCTGAAAATGTTGAAGATAGACATGAAGGAGGATGATGACTTGTTCCTCTGCCCGTTGTTGCCTGCCATGATGTTTCTTGTCCTGGATGGTGGTGGTGGCGGTGGTGTGGTTGTTGGGTGGGTGACTGATTAACGGACACTTAGGAACTGTCTTGGCTTGGATGGCTGGAATTTGCAGAACTCGAGGCTGAATATTTATAGCAGAACGAATGGGCCCTGCCCTTGAGAGAGCGGCCATGGCAGAATCTGATTCAAGTGATTTGGTAAGACCAGGCCAATATTCATGGACCGAGCAATGTTGAACTGCTCCTGTGGACAAGACCGCATATACCTTTAGACAACGACAAGAACAAGCTACTTTAGCTGTACTCCATTGGTTTTTCATTAGCCCTTGGAGTTCTGTTGGAATAGGCTTTACTTTTTCTTTCTTCTTTTCCTCTCTATAACTACATTTTACAGGATCTTTATAGCTTTGATTAAGTATTATTGTACTATACACGGAGATCTGCGTTGCGTGCCTGATTAGCTGTCTTTCGCCAACTGGGCCAATCATTCTTCTCCTTCCTTCTCCCTTCTCTCTCATTCGCCAACTGTTTGAATTCTTACCTCTTTTACCAAAGCACCGCCCCTTTTGCATGTTCACTCTGCCATTATTCACCTAACTCTGCAAAGTTTAGAATTTTAAAGAGTTAATGTATGAGAATTTGGTGAATTTCCTCATACGTTAATTTGCTACAGTTCTTACCCTATGACATGGTAATATTAACATGTAGACGCATTTCACACTTATCGCGTTATTATCAAACCGTAAAAATCCACACACTGTGCATATTATATATATATATATACACACATATATATCTTTCCGTGGGAACAAGTAACTTTATTGATTTGGTTCGTGCATATCAAAAGAAGGAAAATTTTGGGAGTTTTTGAGATATTCAAAGCAGAACTAAAGTTGATATATATTCCTTCTTTTCTTGTAAGGTAGCCGTAGAAGGTCCGGATGATCACTGACAGGTTCCTACCTACCAGCTGCGAGACAAAAGGTTTGAAGCACCACTTTCTGGTTGTTCGCGTACGAAGAAGATCACGAAGGATCAATTACAAGTTAACATATGACAAGGCTGTTGCTGTGGTTGCGGTCAAGCTTTCGGGAATCTAATAAACGTCTCGGAATTAATTTAAATAATGTTAATCCGTAAGGTGTAAACAATTATATATATCAGGGGCCATAGTTTGGCATACCCAACTTAGTTAATACTCTATTATTGTTCTCTTATACACGGATCCCTATATATCTTCATTATTCCTTCCTTCTCTGCATTAAGCTCTGATATTTTAAGACCCCTGCAACAATATTTCCCTGCTGTAATCGCATATTTAATGAAATTTAATCTTTTTAAAGGCTGCATTAGTTCAACAGAAGAATACATTTGTTCATACTGCCCATTTTTATGCTGATTACTTAAACCCCACGCTTTTGCTGCAAGGTCTGGTCTTCTAGAACAATGTCGAAATGGTTCTGCAAAAAGTGGTCGTCGGTTGGTCAATGATTCTGCATAAAACAAAGAAACAAGTAGCTGTCATGTTTCGATATGATGTTCAATTATGTAGAAGCCAATAATGCTCGCAGGATCCTATGGAAGCAATTTAATTTGCCTCGCAACTGAGGTAGAGTCCGCCTCCTTTTCCAAGATGGTCACGTCTTTCTGATATATCTGCATCCATATTCTCGACTCTTTAGCCTTCCACCGTCGAGTAGCACATACGATTAATGGAAACTTTGTCATTTTTCCTGCTCCGAATTTTCTCTGCCTCCCCGGTTTTGGGAAAAAGAAAACAGGCGCGGGAATTTCCTACAGCTGTGCAGTGGGATGAAAATTTGAATCATTGACACCGTTGTACCGTTAGAGCAATTATTACACAACCCCAGAATCTAATTGTTTAGAGCTTTTATTTCAAAAAAATTAAACGAGCTTAAAAAAATATTGGCGAAGTTAATAAAAAGGTTTGTATAATTCATTATGTTTTGTATTTATTCCTCAAATCGAATACTACCTCTGGTCCTTATTATAATACCTAGTTGGCTAATTTGGGGAGATTAAGAAAATCAGTTAAGTTAGTTGTTTCTTATAAATAAGTATTATCGTTCCTAAAACACTCTTGTTAATCATGTATATTACCTAGAGTTACCATTTCATGAAACCTTTCATATGTGCAGCTATTTTAAGGAATACTTTGAAAAAAATGAATAAATATAAAAGATAACATGGATTAGGGTCTTATATTTAGAATCAAATTAAAATTCAAATAAGCTCTTATAATAAAGAATGGAGGTAGTATTGCTCAATACGTATTTGTATCCTAAAATAGCATCAATGGCTACACGAAATTGTCCCGTATGTATTCGTGTATTAGGAAGCAAACAAGAAAAATAAATAAGTTACCACTTACCAGCCAGCAAAGAAACTGGAGAGGATAGATAGGTGTGGACAAAGGTGGTTTTCAAAACAGTACTATATTCTCTTTCCTTTTCTTCTATATCTAAGGGTGGTACTATATTCTCTTTCCCTTTCTTCTATATCTAAGGGTGGTTTACAAGACAGTAATATATTCTCTTTCCTTTTCTTCTATATCTTGTGTTTCAAAATTTTAAGGATCTTGGAGCTAACCTTTGAAAATATTCTCTGGAGTAAAGAAGAAAACTTCAAAAATATTCGAATCGCAAAAAGAAAGACGTATTTATAACTAAGCTCAAGCGGATAATCTATTTAATTGAGTTAACAAGTTTCAACAATGCAATGTTAAGACTTACAAGGCTTGTTAAGCAGTGAATGGCCATTTTCTTAAAAAAAATAATTTGAGTTTCATTGTTGTCATTGTTAGCCGGTGCGAATGAATTGCTTCCTTACGTTTTTTTTTATATAAAAATTAGCTGAGAATCAGAAATTCATTTTCATAGTAAATTATAAATTATAAGACCCAATATTCTCCATGCCCATCATGTAGTTTTTTTTTCCCATTCTATCCTCGTTAATTTAATTTTACTGTTTTCATCACTCTCTTTATTTCCTACCATTAATACCCTGATTAAAAGAGTGGTACTTTGGGGAAAAAAGGACACATCTTTTTACGCAGTAATAATAAATAATCAATCCTAATAGTTTTAATTTTTGCAGATTAGTTAATTACACTCTAGAGTTTCTGGCAAAACAAAATTACAGGCTAATCGATGATTTGTACATTAATTAATACTCCTCCGAAATTTAACATAGGTCCTGATTGTTAAGTTAATATTGGTCATAGATATATTTTTAATAATTAACTAATTTATTTAATTTACTTAATGTAATCAAACTAATTAAACAAGTAATATATTAAGGAACAGAGGAGTATATCTTTACCCACACAAGCATATCCCGCCCTTTCAACCATACAAATTGGACTGTAGAGGTTAATACGTGATAATCTTCTCCAATTCTCAGGTTATAATCATTTTATGTATTTTTTTTTTTTGGGCCACGACTGTTATCATTGTATTGCGATTCATACATTTAACAATTTTTTCACTTACAACCTCTTTAGCCGTTATCTCTGAAGTTGTATTCCGCCTCTTTAAGGCGCTTGAATTTTAAGAATCGAAGACATCTAAAATGATCCGCTCAGGCCACAGGCCCATGACTGATCCTTTTGTTTTTGGGTACTGGCCCATAGCTAATCTAATAGACTAGATGACGGGGAATAAAAAATTCCTGAGAAAAAAAGGAACTTGGGGCGTCTTCTCGGGGAATGGGCCAGCCCTGTTGCAATGGGCCCTTCCTATCTAAATTTTGGACTGCCCAGGAATTATTACATACCATTTTTTTTTTAATGTTTTTTTGGTAAAGTCAAGTGCATCTCAAGTTTCATTCCAGTCGTTAAAAGGAAATCAGGATCCGTCCCCATCCGCCGATCACCGACTCCGTTGGACCCGAACCCCTTTCTCCGAAACCAAAGAAACCATAGCTTCCATATACCTGCCCGAAGAGTAGGCGGGGCTGCGACGTCCGGACAGCGTTGTTTTGCCAGAACTCTTACCAGTTCATTCTCTTATAATATCCAATTCTATTTCACTCTTGGCGTTGCTAACAGTAGGGTCGTCAAAGCTAGGTAGGGTTTTTGGAATCACATCTAGTGCGTTGCTGCCTCTCAATTTCCTGGTTTATCTTCGGAGAATTGAAAGTTTTCTCCTTTCGACCTAAGTTGATTGGTGCATATCTCGTCATTGAAGTTTTCAGATGTTTCAAGAGCCTCTTGCACCATGGAGGATTATGGGTTTTTAGATCGCTTTAGCTGCTTGGCGTGCTGGCTCTAACACAGTCTACTGTATTTAACCAGAAAAGTAGAAACGAAAAAGCCCGCAGTATTAAATCCCGTATTATCAATTTTTGTCATGGTTTTATTTAGGTAGCGCGGGAAGTGTATAAATTGAACCCACCCCTTAACATGTATTTGTCGACTATAAAGTTATCCCTTTGTGTGAAGCGATTGCTTTTCCTGCCGTATTTCTACTTGCTCTGTATGGTTGAGGCGTTCATCTGTCTAAGCTCTGCTATTCTAAGGCTTTTGGTCACGTGTTTGCTTCTTATGATCTGTATAGGTTCAAATGGATTATCCAAGGACCAATGGTTGGCAGGATACTGGTACTCTTGATAGGAGGCAAATCAGAAAGGGGAAGGTAATTGATAAGACTATGGTGCATGACTTATGTGCCTTTCCTCTTATTTACTAGTTAAAGCCATTAAAGAAATAATTAGTATTGCTTCTTCTAACAATTGATCGTGCATGCTGAGTTATATTTGGTAGGCATCCCAGGAATCCTTTATTGAAGATTGGGCAGAGGATTTTCGATTGCCTATCAATCACAGGCCAACAGAAAATGTTGATCTAGACAATGTCGAACAAGCTTCTCTGGACACACAGTTAACATCGTCTAATATTGGATTTAAGCTACTTCAAAAGATGGGGTGGAAAGGAAAGGGTCTGGGGAAGAATGAGCAAGGTTTGTAGTTGTATTAGAACGTAGGCAATCTTATTGTTAGTGTAACTCAAACTTCTATCTGGACAGATGGAATCATCTTGAGCTTCCACTTAGTATTTGTTAACGTTGTTGGTTGCTTGTAACCCCTTTTAAATCTGACCTTTTTTTGTTTTTGTTTTGGGGGGGGGGGGGTGGATCCTCCGGTTCTTTCAGCTTTTTAAATAAACCCGCTCGACCTTTTAATATGTGGCATATAGCCGTTTACATCATTAAAATGTAAAAAGAACCTAATGAAGTTGTTTCGATGTGGCTGAAATTGTTTGTATTATGTAATTTTAGCACTCTCACTGTGTGGAACTGGAAAACCAGTGAAGTTCTAGCGTGGCAAGGCATGGGCCATCAGGACTTATGCAAGAAAAACTAGAGTTTACCCCATTCTACATGTTTATAAAGTATAGGCTGCTGCCTCTCTTGAAGCCCTAAATATCAAATTGCCTGTCTCTGGGCTTGATCTTTTTAGGATTGAACCTTTGTTTTTGGTTATGCTTTAATTGAACCTTTGTTTTTGGTTATGCTTTAATTGAACCTTCTCCGCAATAATTCTTCCTTTCTTTCCTGCACTACAATTTTCTGTGTTCTTAAATGTGGAAGATTTTTACTGAAGTATGAAAGTGATATAGTTTAAATGTTCTCCCTGATTTCAATTTCTTTAACCGAGTTCATTTTATGCCTCTGAATTTATGTGCAGGAATTACTGAGCCAATAAAATCTGGTATTAGAGATCCCAGATTGGGTGTGGGTAAACAAGAAGAAGATGATTTTTTCACTGCTGAAGAAAACATCCAGCGAAAGAAACTTGATGTAGAGTTGGAGGATACAGAGGAAACTATGAGGAAGCGAGAGGTATGATTGAGGAATTATTAGCAGTTGCCTTTAGTGTTAAAATCATAAAGTAGTATTGAGGTTGATGTTTTCCGTTTTCTGGAACCTCCACCTAATAGCAGAAGGCAGCATATACCACATATGCATGTCTTTTGATGGGATTGGTGTGTCTTAGGGAACCATCAACTTTGGAAGATCTTGAGAATTTCCTGCAGTTTTTATTACCTGGTGGCTTCTTCTGCCTGTGTCGTGCGCATTATGAAAATCCAGGTTTTGGCGGAACGTGAGCAAAAAATTCAAACTGAAGTGAAAGAAATCCGAAAGGTGTTCTTTTGTGACCTCTGCAACAAGCAATACAAATTGGCCATGGAATTTGAAGCACATTTGAGCTCATACGATCACAATCACAGAAAGGTAGATGATTTGACTAACTTGGTTCAGCTTTTGTTAACTTTACATCAAGGATATTCTTCATCATTCTAATGCAACATCCTTAATGGGGATTACAGCGTTTCAAAGAAATGAAGGACATGCATGGTGGTAGCAGCCGAGATGATAGGCAAAAAAGAGAACAGCAGCGTCAAGAGAGGGAAATGGCTAAATTTGCCCAAATGTATCCTTCTGCTTATGCACCTCTAATCTTTTTGGGTGTTACATTGAAAAATATATTTGCCTTATTGCGTTTTGGCTGTTGTGGGTAGTTGGCCGCCTTGTTTTGATGTCATCTTGTTTATTGGGATTCTTTAATGTCAACCAGGGCTGATGCTCGTAAGCAGCAACAGCTACAACAACAACAGGAAGAATCTGGATCTGCTCCGGTTCCTCTGAATCTAGAACTGCTACTGCACTTGCAGATCAGGATCAGCGGAGGACTTTGAAGTTTGGGTTTTCATCCAAGGGAGGTGCTTCTAAGGTATGCTAGAATTGGACAAATATATTAATATGTGCTTGTAATCTTGACGAGAGGGAGAGGGAAAGAGAGAGAAAGGAAGAGACTTAGAGAGAGAATGGTAGAGAAGGAGAACAGAAACAGAGATAGAGAGACAGAAGGGATACTAATTAAGTCTCATATGGAGTGGTGTGAAGTACCCAATAGGGGTATTTAGGCAGGGTGGTTTTCCCGTTTTAACAGCTAGCTTTTAGGCCAGGGTTCTCATATTACTTAGGTACTCAATTGGTATTATTAGAGTCAGGTTGTTGGCTATTCTACAGAGCCTCAGTGGAGTACCATGGAGGGCATCTAGTGGGATGAAAGGGGCCAAATCATGGAGACAGTATGAATTATTAAGTCTTACATTGAGTAGTATATGATGCTCAATTAGGTATTCAAGTGAGCTGATTTTCCACACCCATCACCAGTTATTTATAGGCCAGCGTCCCTTATGGTCATCTTTACTAATTAACCCAACTAACCATGACTAACTTCATTTATTTATTATAATATTATATCACATGTACTGTAATTTTGTATCTGGATCTGGATGATTTCTATGGCATGGTTTCTTTCATGGTTGATTTCTGTCCTGTCGTAGAAATTCATGAAACTGACTTCGGTCCTGACGTCTTTCATTTGATGCCATCATTGCGTTGTTATCTAGTCCGTGATTTTTGCCTTATATAGCTTTGCTCACGTTAATATTTTCTTCCTCATTTGTTGCAGAACACATTCGGTGGTGCTGCAAAGAAGCAAAAAGTTGCCATGTCTTCTATATTCAGTGCCGACGCTGAAGAAGAATAATGGAAGATTTTCGTGCATCTGTTATTCAGCATTGTATCATTAGTCGCGAGTTGGTGTGTGTTTATGTGACTCCCAATCGAGTTTGAACCGTTATCAGCCTGTGTAATTTTTATCTTGGGATTCGAAGTTTGGTTTGGAGACGATGTGAACTTGGGATTACATAATCTGATGGGGACAATTATTTCTGCTTCCGATTAGGGCAACTTTGGCCGTCATGTTGTTAGCCCCCTTTCTGATCTCAATTTATATTCCGCAGTACGGAAACACCGCGCTGTCAGAATTTCGATTCCCCTCTACTTACCTTTAGGGTATTTTTCTACTTTTTGGTCAAAGCAGTAGAGGAAAAAATATCGAAGTTGTTGTATATTTTTTATACATTTAAAGATTAGAAGAATGTGTATCCTTTTAACTTCAAATGGTATATTTTTGGTCATTTAATTCTAAAATTATTAGGTTTAAATAATAATTTTTAAATAATTACGGTTGTTTTGACTTTTGAAAATTATACTTAATATGATAGTATTTAAAAATATTTTATTAATATTTACAATTTCAGTTTTATCTTTTTTTAAATTTTTCAAGGTTTAAAAAATTAGAAATATATTTTTTAAAATTGAGAAATCAAACCGAAATCATAGTTAAATAAGTAAAATTATATTTTTGCCTTTTTTTTTTTATAAACCTTAAAAAGTGAATAGTTTCATTTAATTTATATTGATTCATCGATTTTTCTTGACATTGTCCCATTAATATGATGCAATATTCATGTACCTGAAGAAAAACAGATCACCATCAATTTATATCGATTAATATCACCCTTCACGGATAAAGTGCTGAACTTGTTAAACGCATTAAACGTCAGGGAGTGTATGGTAGATAGTGAGATTTATGTCGGCTCTTTATTTGTGGACTGATTCTTGTCACAATTCAAATGTTGTAATAGATATACAAGATTCTGACATTTCTACTACTAATCAGTAATAACATTATTTTATTTAATTCAAACTCGAGGGAGTTTCCAGTTCTGTCTGCGGCTCTTGGCTGCATAAGATTCTCCAAAAATCCCTTTAGGCAGCCTCAGCAAAACCCACTTGGAGATTCCCATAGTCAAACACCGTATGATATGCCCTCATAAAAACATCGCCAAGGACCCTGCATTCACATACGCACACTCGGTTGTTTCAGAAAAAAGAGCAAATAGTTCATTACATGCAGGGTTGTTCCGTATTTTGTGTGTGTGTGTGTTGTCATAAGCATATTAAAAGTTTAGAACTTTTAAGTGCAATAGCCATAATATAAATATGAAGGTAACATACCAGAGAGGGCCCTGAGAAGTGCGGATATCTAAAGCTGCAAACCCACTGATGCAAATTGCTGCTTGGCCTTGTCCAGCTTTCAGAATATACTGTCAAAATAGCAACGCATTCTCACTAGGGAATCTGAGAAAGATACTGACACAAACATAAATTTATCAAAGTTCAAAACAAACCTGCTCTGGAGTGAGGTTGAAAAGTCTGTCTCCGATGGTAATTGTGATGTTTGGCATCTGAGAAATACTGTCACAACTTACTATGGATTCTCCAGCAGGACTTGGCAGTCTTTCACATAACTGTCAATCACCAAAGGCAGTACTCAGTCACTGCACCGTCAAAAGCTATAACGCAGCTTGTGCTTCTAGAATGTTGATTTTAAAAGATAACCTGATTTATGTAGCGGATTACTTTTTCCTTGGTTGCTTTCCTTTTCAGTTGATTCTGGATCCAAACTACAGCCATCTCACAGAAAGAGCACGTATTATTGTCTCTAGCTGACACACCCTCTCTTTCTATTCTTCCAGTCACCATCTCAATCCCACTGCTACAGTGCACAGTATTAGGAACATTAGTAAATTGACAAATCCGTTTAAGAGACAATTTGATTGCAGAGTAAGCAACTAAGCCAGGGTCTCTATTTCTATTGATTTGGCAATGGAGATTCCACGACAATGTCTTCTGCAGAAAATTACGTCTCTCTTTCTAATACTGGATCGCTTTGAAGTTCACACAAGTAGCTTGGAAAGCAAAAAGTAAAGACCGCGTAATATATTAGCTCATAAGAAAAACATTAACTTCCTAACCTCTTAGATTGATCCTTATATGCAGAGCATAAACCAAGATGCGAACATACTTCATGAGGCTCCACCTGTCAGGTTAAGAGTAACTGCATTTAGGTCCGAGAAGCAGAGGATGAAACCGAATGTCACAGCTAGAAGAACGCGCAGACTAAAGTTGACATGAAAGGTGGATGGGCCTACCCCTGACACTAGTAGATCCCATATCTTGTCTGCAAATCGATAAGTTAATTCCTTACATTCTGAACTGAAAAATCCTTCAGCTCCAATGGCGTGGTTGATTTCGGCCACAACTGACTGATATTGATAAGCCGTCAACAAAAATTTTAAAAGAAAAGCTGTAAGCAGAAAACTTTCAGGGAGATAGAAGCAGGCACATACGGTTGGACCAACAAGCAAAGATGACCCTGAATCCACAATAGCAGCACATCCACCCTCGCACACACCTTAAGAATTATAATATACAACCATATGATTTCAGCCCTTTAAGATGTCTCTGTAAAATCCCCCACACAAAAGATTCTTATAGTTGAAAACTAAAATATTCCCTTTACCAGTAGAAAGACCTCCGATGAGAAAATCTCCTATTTCAATCTGAAATGGCAACAAATTCGTGTTCAAATTTATCATTTAAACGGAATTCGTGGTCAAACTACTCTAGTTTTGCATTTGCTTACCAGCCAGTAACCTTTTCTAGTAACTGGAACATAAGTATGTTTTCCTTTGAAGTGATTTGGATCAATGCCTCCAAATACAATTTCACCACCCGCTTCTTCATCCGGATCCGCATTGAGCCAAAAAGAGAACACCTTCTCACTAATAAGATCTTGCTCCACCATATTGTACCTGTGATTTGACATTGGATCAGAAGTTACAGGACAAAAGAACCCAAAGCTACTACTAAGAAAATTAATGCTTTAGCAATACCGAGAAAATCAGATGCAAACGAAAAACCAAAAGACAAGTTGAAGTATACCAAACTGGCACTGCTTTCTCAACTGAGATTTCCTGAAACCCAAGACCAAGTATCCCATCAAACTCAAGGAATGCGAAGTAAAGAGTTTTCTCTTGAGTAACCTCGATGAAATCCTGCATTAAACAGGCCAACATAAGAGCCTTGGTGAAACCCAAGTCGAAGTATTGCAGAAGATTGTGGCCAAAAAAAAAAAGTAGTCTTTTTCCAAGTGGAAACTCATAAACAAAATGCTCACTTGATGCTTTACTGTCACGTCACCCACTTTAACGCTGTCTTGACTGAAAAAACCAGATACTGATCCAGACCCATATTGGATTTCACAAGATGTTCCTGATTGATAAGTTAACATGAATACTTCCATGATTACATCTGGCATAATCAGTAACACCAATTATGAGAATCTGGCACGAATACATTAACGTTACCATTCCCAGTATATGTAGTGGATTTGCTAGCCGTGTACCACGAATGGACATAACAGGCGATCTGCACATGAAAATTATTGGTTAATGGAAGGCTCATATGGATATGGTTACGGATATCAAGGGGGAGATGAACTCACTGATAAATAGCACCATGATGATGGAACCCACAGGTTAGAACTACCAGTATCAAATATGACAGTGAAGATCTGGGGTGGTGTGCCTATTGCAATTTCTCCATAATATTGCGTATCCAAATAATTTTTTAGGGGTACTATGTCTTCATCATGTGAATTACTGATATATTGATGTGAAACCTTCACTGATCTTCCTGGTCTCAGTTCTTCCCTGGCAGCTCTGGCAGCCCGAATGCCTTGAAGGTCGAGAGGTCTCTTCTTCAAACCAATTCTTAGAATCCCAAAAGAGAAAGAAGGAAGAAATGAACATGTTAAAGCCCATAAAAGGAAAGCTATCTTCAGATGATTGGACCTCATAATGAAGAGAACCCTGCCAGAAAGGAGAACCAGAAAGGTCGATGAGCAAAAATCAAAAGACAAGCAACCATGAATTAGGGGGTGTAGGATTGATCCGAAGTCATTTCTTGTAGTTTATCTAGAACTCTCCTCACACTACACTCCTGCTGTAATCAAAACTAACATGGAACTAGTTTATACGGGAACGTGAAACAAACCAAATTTTCAAGACAAACAAGATCAACAGAAAATTAGGCAGGTAAGATTAAAGGAGAAAATATAAACTTGGTTGAAGTCATTATGATGATCATAATCATATGACAAAGATGATAAAGATTTAGGAAAATAAAAAGAAAAGAACCTTTCTTAGGCAGATGTTACTGTGGATGCTGCTTGGCTGCTGAGATGGTTGATGCAGAGGAGCTCATTCAAACAAATACTATGAAAGAATGATGTATGCTCCTAAAAGATTATTTTGATAGTAGTTAGACCTTAAAATTTTTTATCAAAAATAAATTACATATATACATTTAGACAATTACAAATATAAGAATGTTAGTTAGAAATCAAACAAATATAAATACGAGAATGCAACCATTTTCTGTGTTTTGTAACTAAAATTTATATGGTTACAACTGTAATGAATATTTGCAACAATTTTTTTCCAAAAAAAAAAAAACTGGCTACCATTGAATTGATATTTTAGGACTTAACTGTTATTTCCTAGACATTACAATATGTAGCCACAAAAGCAGCGAGTTTATAAAGTAAAAGAAAGGAAGAAACATGATTGGTCAAATTTAGTATAGTATACTGTGAGGACTTACAAAATATCTCGAGGCACACGGCTTATTCTAACTTCGCCATGTAAATGATGTCATTGATGGTGTTGTTTGACATGGATTTTTGAACAAGTTATTTCAGATTATTATTATAAACATAAAAAAATTACAACGTCAATGTTTTCTTATAAATTCTAGTAGTATAGTATTATAGTGTTACATAGATTATGTCATCACACAGGAAAAGGATATTATATTTAAAAGGAAAAAAAAAAAAAACACCGACGGCCAAATCGATGGGGAATATATAGAAAATTATCAACTAAGACCAAATCTAACCATTAATTTTTACCGCAGTGTCTTGACCGTTTTTAAATTCAACCGAGTCTAGTCTTTAAAACTCTCACGCAATCTTTCTTTGAATCTCAAGTTGGCCCTCCAAATTATTACCTCTGGCCCTTAATATATAAGAATTAATTTTGATATTTAATTTGGTCTTAAATATAATATCTTAATTCACTTTGTCTCTCATATTTATCTACTTTTTTTTAAGATAGTCCTTATAATACTCATCTGGTCCTAAATATAAAACCTTTATACTCTTATATTTAGAATCGGAAGAGTAGTTGCACATATTAAATGTTTTATCAAATAGTAATTCTAGTTAAGATACATGATTAACAAGAATATTTTAGTAATGACCAATTCATCCATAGGATTGCTCATAAAATGTTAAGAGAAAAATCAATATCAGTGAAGAGAATTATGGCAAATCTTATTGCTCATATGCTTTAGCAAATACGAAGAGATGAATTTTAAACCCAGTAATACCGTTTGTTTATAAGCTCTTCCTGAATAACAAACATCACAAACCTCAGTATTATTTATCAATGGTACGTGCCTTTTGATACATACAAGGGTCCTTCCGGTCAAAGTTTGCATTATATCAGAAATGAAGGACATGCATGGATTTCCGGACGCGAACGACGTATAATGATCCAAAATTTAAAAATAAGATATTATTAGAATTTAATAATACATTCTTAAAAATTAAACATCTTTAATATTAAAAATAATTAAGATTTCTACATTTATCACATAAAATATGATTTAGAAATTAATTTTATTTAACATTATTATGATTAGTGAATATAAAAGATCAAGGTTCAAATAAGTTCATTGATCCTTTATAATATTAACTTTTTAAAAATAATTTTACAACTTACAATGTAAATAAGTGAGAGAAATTTTGTATCAGCCTAAATAAAAGCACTTTTTTTAAATTCTATTAAGGGTTACCAAACACCCCCTTGATTATCATTACTACCAATCAATGTCGATTAATACATCCCATTTCAAACAGCCTTAAACGGGAGGATATGTTAAACAGTGGCACTCACAACAGCCTTTTGATTTTTTTGACTGACACTTATCACATTTTTAATGGTTCGTGCATGCGTCCCACCACCATACCCTACGGACCGAATGCTGTAACATAGACATATGCACAAGAAAGTATTATATCAGCTTCTTCTCCCGACCCTAAACCAGTAATACCATTAACTTTTTATTAAAACACATGGAAGTTTGTGTAGACTGCACATGATTCTCCTTATAAGCCCCTCTAGGCAGCTTCAGCAAAACCCACTTGGAGATTGCCATAGTCGAACACCGTGTGATATACCCTCATAAAAACATCGCCAAGGATCCTGCATCCATGTACGGCTGCTTTAGAAAACAAGCATAAGGCTGAAAGGAACATGTGGGTTAACCATAAAGCTGAAAGGAACGAGTGTCTGTGTGTGTGTGTGGGGTTCGATACATGCAAGGTTGTTGATTACTGTATGTCCATGACACAATATTACTAGAACTATGAATGCAATAGCCATAATGTACCAGAGAGGGCCCTGAGGAGGCGGAATATCAAAAGCTGTAAACCCACTGAGGCAAACTGCTGCATCTCCTTCTCCAGTTTTCAGAATATACTGTGAAAACAGCGAAGCATTCTCACTAAGGTATCTGAGAAAGATATTGACACAGAGATATATTTATCAAAGTTCAAAACAAACCTGCTCTGGTGTGAGGTTGAAAAGTTTATCTCCGATAGTAATTGTGATGTTTGGCATCTGAGAAATACCATCACAACTTATAGTGGACTCCCCACCGGGGCTTGGCAGTCTTTCACATAACTGTCAATGACCAAAGAAAGTAGTCAGTCACTAGACCGCCCAAAGCCATAATGCAATTTGGCCTTCTAGAAAGGTTGGTTTAAAAAGCTCACCTGGTTTATGTAGTGGATTACTTTTTCCTTGGTCACCTTCCGTTTTAGTTGATTCTGAATCCAAACGACAGCCATCTGACACAGGGAGCACATATTATCATCTCTAGCTGACATACCCCCTCTTTCCATTGTTTCAGTCACCATTTTGATCCCACTGCTGCAGTGCATAGTATTAGGAAAATGAGTAAATTTAGAAGTCTGTTTTAAGAGACGATTTAGTAAGCTACTGAAGCTAGTCTCTCAGTTTCTATTGGTTTGATAATGGAGGTTCCCTGACAAATACTTCTGCAGAAAACTACTTTTCCCTCTATATGCGCTTATACGGGGAATGGATAACTCTGACATTTTAAACAAGAAGCAAGGCAAGCAAAAAGTAAGACGGTGAAACATAAAGCTAATAAGAAAATCCTGACCTCTCAGATTGGTCCCTATATGCAGAGCATAAACCAAGTTGTGAACATACTTCACTAGGATCCACCTGTAAATTAAGATCAACTGCATTTAGGTCCGAGAAGTCATGAAACAGAATGTCACAGCTAGAAGAACGCACAAACACAAACTCCATATGAAGGGAAGAAGGGCCTACCCCTGATACTAATAGATCCCATATCCTGTCTCCATATTCAGAAACTACTGCCTTACATTCAGAACTCACAACTCCTTCAGCTCCAATGGCATGGTTGATTTCAGCCACAACTGACTGAAATTGATAAGCGGTTAACGAAAATGATGAAAAAAACCTATAAGCGGAAATTTTTTGGACAACAAAAGCACGTACCGTTGGACCAGCAAGCAAAGATGTTCCTGAATCCACAATAGCAGCACATCCACCTTCGCACACACCTTAAGAATTATAATATATGGTTATTGTAATTAAGCAGGTGACAAACAAAAATTGTTATAAAGGAATACGAGTTTTCCAGCAAATCAGATTTCACAAATTTTCTGCTTCAGTTAGTCTAGGAGGGGGAAAAAAATCTCATACTTTCCTATGCACCATATGATTTCATCCCTTCAAGATTTCTCTGTGGCCAATAAAAAATTTCTTGGGGTAGAAAAATAAAACAATGCCTATACCTGTTGAAAGACCTCCAATGAGAAAATCTCCTATTTCAATCTGAAAAGGCAACAAATTGGTGTTCAAATTTTCTGGAGTTTTCCCGAATTCCTGGTCAAACTAACTCTAGCTTTGCATTTTCTTACCTGCCAGTAACCTTTTCTAGTAATTGGAACATAAGTATGTTTTCCTTTGAAGTGATTTGGATCAACACCTCCAAATACAATCTCACCACCTTCTTCTGCCTCCGGATCCACATTGAGCCAAAAAGAGAATACCTTCTCACTAACAAGATCTTGATCCATCATATTGTACCTATGATTTGATAGTGGATCAGTAATTTCAGGACACAACCCAAAGGCGCTAGTGAAAAATCATGCTTTAACAATGCCAAGAAAATCAGATGCAAAGGAAAAACCCAAAAAACTATACCAAACCGGCACTGCTTTCTCAACTGAGATTTCGTGAAACCCAAGTCCAAGAATCCCATCAAACTTTGCAAATGCAAAGGAAAGACTTTTCTCTCGAGTAGCCTCAATGAAATCCTACATCCAACATGTTAACAGGTTAACATGAGAGCCTTGATGAAACCCCAAGTCCAAGTACTACTGCAGATTGTGGACAGAAAAAACTATATAGTTTTTTTTTTTTTCAAGCGGAAACTTATAAATAAAGTACTCACTTGATGCTTTACGCCCGCATCACCAACTTTAACATCATCTTGACTGAAAAAACCAGATAATGATCCAGACCCATATTGTATTTCACATGATGTTCCTGATTGACAAGTTAACACGAATGATGTAAGGTTTCGACCTTTTTATTAGATGCCATGTACAATGCCAACTTACTGCTTCCATAATTATATCTAGCATAATCAGTAAAATCAATCATGAGAAAGTGGCATGAATCCAGTAACGTTACCATTCTCTGTGTATGTACTGGATTTGCTAGCCTTGTACCAAGAATGGACATAACAGGCGATCTGCACATGAAAATTATTGGTTAACAAGAGACTCATATGGATGTAGTTATGGATATTGAGCGAGATACAAACTTACTGAAAAATAGCACCATGATGATGGAACCCACAGGTTGGAACTACCAGTATCAAATATGACAGTGAAGGTTTGTGGGGGTGTGCCTATTCCAATCTCTCCAAAATATTGCGCATCCATATAATTTTTAAGAGGTAGTATGTCTTCATCATGTGAATTACTGATATACTGATATGAACCTTTCACTGGTCTTCCCAGTCTCAGTTCTTCCCTTGCAGTTCTTGCAGCCCGAATTCTTTGAAGGTCTAGAGGTCTCTTCTTCAAACCAATCCTTAGAATCCCAAAAGAAAAAGAAGGGAGAAGTGAGCATGTTAAAGCCCATAAACAGAAAGCTGTCCACAGATGCTTGGACCTCATAATGAAGGGAACCCCTGCCATAAAGGAGAATCAGAAATTTCGATGAGCAAAATCAAAAGACAAGCAACCATGGGAAAGGGGTAACTGTGTAGTAATAAAGTCTCTAAACACTGTTTCCCGCACTCAAAAAAACAAAAACACAAACAGGGAGATGGATAGATGTGCAAAGAGAGGAAGAAATATTCTCTGCCGCCATTCAGATATTCCGTTTTAGGCAATGAATACACTAACATGTCATTCCTTATAGTGATCAAGAATTCTACAGGATCCAAGCTATACTAACATGGAAATTAGCAGGAACTAGTTAGAGATAAATTAGAGGAATTCTTAGTCAGCAGCTCTGGATACTAATTTCCTCAAATTACTAGGAGCGTATTAACTGTTTTTGTAAACAGTGTCAGTCCATTCTACTTTATTTTTTCTTTTCTTTCTGTGACGCAGTTCATTCTACTCTTATCATAAATTCGAAAGCAACAAACACTATTACCAGATTCTAATATGCATAAGAAACACTAGAATCCCAGATACATAACATCGAAATAGCTACATCCAGAAGAAGGAAAAGACGAATCCAATTACAGCGGGACAAATTGGAGGGAACTGCAAGCTCTAGTGTTAATGCTTAGTTGTTATCTGTTCAAGTTTTAACTTGCCTTGTTGATTAGAAGAAGAAGAAGAAGAAGTTTATACAGGGACGGGAAACAAACCAAATTTTCAAGAAATACAAAGTCAACAGAAATTCAGGCAGGGAAGAGAAGATTATAAAGGGTGATGGTCATAATAAGATGATTAAGATGATAAAGATTTAGGAACAAAAAAGAACCTTTCTTAGGTAGAAGACACTGCAGATGCTGCTGCTGAAGCAGGAACGTGTGAGTCCAAAAAAAAAAGAAGCAGGAACGTTGAGACTCTGAGGAGCTTACGGGACGAACACTACAGTGCCTATTGACAAAAGCAGGAAGGCCGATTAAAGGGCCCCACATCTACAAAGGAAGGGGAAAAAGGAAGAAACATAATTTGTCCGATTCAGTACTTATAAAATATCGACACGCCAAACTGGAGGGACGCAGCTTTTGTCTAACTGGTGCAAGTAAATGATGTCATCGAGGTTGTTTGACGTGGATTTTTGAGCGAATTATGTGAGATTCTAAATAAATATAAATATAAATATAAGAAGGAAAAAAAGGTAATTTTTTTTAATAAATGTTATATAAAATAATATTATAAATATTCTGTCATTATCCTCTAAAAATGAATAGATTCTTGATATAAGAGTTTATTGATTAATTTGAGTAGATTAAAAAACTAATTAAGTTAATTATTTGTAATAAATAGGTGTTGTCTTTCTTAAAATATTCTTACTAATTAAATATATTAGTTAAAATTATTATAATGATTACTTTAAAAAAATAGATAAATATAAAAGACAAAATAAATTACGATCTTATATTTAAAATTAAAATTAAAATTAAATAAAATTTTATATTAAAGACTGAAAGTAGTATTATATTTGAATCAAGTTGAATGAGAAACCTATTTTTAACGTCCATGATTAATTAACTTTAGAACGTAATAAATCTAAAATTGCTGGTTGGGCTTGAGCCAGCCTTGCTTGAATTTCACGTTAGCTCGAAGCGAAAAGAAAAAGAATTTCACTCTTCCAATTAGCTTTTTGTCGCCTTTTGCTTTTTGCGCTGACCGCTTTTTTATAACTACTTTTAGCATCGGGCACTTGATCCCAAGGGTATCCTCCAAAATATCATAGAAACATGAATATCAATATTAATAAAAAAAACAAGTTTAAAATTCACCATGAACCATGCTACTCTTATACTCACTAAATTTTGCATAATACATAAGTTCTCAAGTCTTCCCTTGATCTGAACTATTTAATTATTATTGTTATTGTTATTACAAAAGGGCGTCAGACCTACCGTCTTAGAAGCAAACCAAGTCCAAGTCGGTTTAACTTTAACCCGTCAGGTTAAGGAGGAACAAACCTTTCTAGTTCACCCGTGCCATATTAACAGACTGGGTATGTTTATTCACACACTCTTCATAAGTTACAATCATCATAAGCCTCAGTAATATCAAGTACTGCTACGTGCTTTTGATGAATACAGGGCCATTCAATATCAAGTACTGCTTCTACGATGAGGATATCTTCAAGTTACAATGCTTCATCCTGACTATGTCCTTCATACGGAAACCCAAGCCATGGTATGCTACATAGCCACACATGTTTATTTACAATACAATCACAAGCTTCTTAAGATTTTCCCAACATAATCTTCCACAACTCGTATCAGGCAGCTTTAGCAAAACCTAGTTGGAGATTGCCATAGTCAAACACTGTATGGTATGCCCTCATGAAAATGTCGCCCACAATCCTGCATCCACATGTGGTTTATTTTTTGTTCAAGGGAAAGAGCCCAAATATTTAAAATTCTGAATATTACACAAGTAATTCTAAACTGACGAACATAATCAGAAGGTAATATACCAGAGGGGACCCCGTGGAGGAGGAAAATCAAATGCCATAAACCCACTAATGCAAACTTCTGCCAGGCCTTCTCCCGTTTTCAGAATATACTGAAATTTGATACAGCCAGTGTGTCCTCAGAATTGAACAAGCTAACATATATACGTATGGATCATATCATAGTAGTGATTCAGTTTTAGAATATCAAAAGCAAACCTGCTGTGGGGTGAGGTCGAAAAGTTTTTCTCCAATTGTAAGCGTAATGTTTGGCAGTTGAGATACACTATCACAGCTTATTGTGGACTCGCCGGCTGGACTTGGCAGTCTCTCACACAACTGAAATTACCAAAACCGATATAATCAACACACCATAAAAAATTATGCTGCAAGTTTGATTTCTGGAAAGGTTAGTTCAAAAGGACCACCTGATTTATGTAGTTAAGTACTTTTTCCTTGGTTACTCTTCGTTTTAACTGATTCTGGATCCAAATCACGGCCATCTCGCAAAATGTACACAAAGCATCTTCTCTAGCTGATAACCCTTCTCTCTGTTCCTTTTCAGTAACCATCTCAATCCCAGTACTGCATGCCATTAGGATCAAAAATCACTTCAGCAGTCCATTTAAGCCAAACTCGTTGACAGTGTTAGCAGCTGAGAATAAACAATTATGACTTGTGAAACACAGTGAACTGACCTCTTAGATTGTTCCACATATGCAGAACACAGACCAAGTTGCGTGCATACTTCATCAGGCCGTACCTGCAAATTATGGTCCTTTATATTTAGGTCCAAGAATACAATATGGAAAGCCCAAACACAAACTATGAAATGGAAGGTCGGAGAACCTACTCCTGATACTAAGAGTTCCCATATCAAGTCTCCATATTGAGATACAACTTCCTTGCATTCTGAACTCACAATTCCTTCAGCTCCAATGGCATGGTTGATCTCAGTCACAACAGACTGAAATTATTAGGCAGTTAGCAGTAGTTATAGATCAAAGCTACAAATGTTAAATTTTCAAAAGGATGGAAGCACATACAGTGGGACCAGCAAGCAAGGATGTTCCGGAATCAACTACAGCAGCACAGCCGTCCTTACAAACACCTAAGAATAATATCAATATATTTAACAATTAGATTGGTGAAAAGATAGTTGTAATTCATAAGGATATAGTAAGATCATGGAGTCCCCCCCCCCCCCGGGCAGATTTCACAGTAAATTCCCCCAAGAAATTTTTGACAGCTAAGGAATAATGAAATCACCTGTTGACAGACCTCCAATGAGAAAATCACCCATTTCAAACTGAAAGAAAGAAAAACATTCTTGTTACTTACTGGCACTAGACTTAACTATCTAAAATAATTTCCTTATCAAAGTATTTTATGCACTTGCTAACCTGCCAGTAACCCTTTTTAGTAACGGGCACATAAGTATGTTTTCCCTCGAAGTGATCTGGATCAACACCTCCAAAAACTAATTCGCCACCCTCTTCTGCATCTGGATCCCCATTTAGCCAAAAAGAGAATACCTCATCACTTACAAGATCTTGATCCACCATATTATACCTGCAATTTTGTAACAGATCAGTAAATAAGTGCACTGCAAACAAGAGGTGAAAGGAGGGGAAAACCATACTTGAACAAGGAAATCAAATGCAAATAAAAACAAAAAGGGATAGGCCAAACAATACCATACTGGAACAGCTTTTTCAACAGAGATTTCCTGAAACCCAAGTCCAAGTATTCCATCAAACTTAGCTAACACAAACGTAAGACTTCCTTCTCGGGTTGTCTCAATGAAATCCTGCATAAGAGATTATTGTGGTAATAAATTAAGCATTGCCGCAGACTGGGGACAAACTGTAGTTCATGTTGAAATAGAAGCTCAAATTGAGAAGTACTCACTTGATGCTTGACAACAACATCACCAACTTTAACGTTATCTTGACTGAAGAAGCCAGATATGGATCCAGATCCATAGGTTATTTGACATGAAGTTCCTGATTGACAAAATGATAGGCAAAATCGGAACTTCAATTAGAAGGCATATAACATACGAAGTTACTGCTTGCCTGATTGAAGCTATCACTATGATAAACATGAATAATAAGAAACGGCCATGAATCTGTCGGCTTTACCATTCTTGCTATATGTACTTGATTTCTTTGATTTGTACCGAGAATGGAAATAGCATGCAATCTGCAGGAAAATATTAGTCAAGAAACGACTCTTACATAGTAGTGTTGGAGATCATGAGGTTAAGCTGAACTTACAGAAAAATAGCACTTTGATGACGGAACCCACAGGTTGGAACTACCCGTATCAAATATGACAGTGAAGGTTTGTGGGGGCGTACCAATTCCAATCTCTCCAAATATTGCGCATTTAAATAATCCTTCAGGGGTACTATATCCTCGTCCGAACTACCAATATACCTATGTGCACCCTTCACTGGTCTGCCTGGTTTTAGCTGTTCTCTTGTAATTCTGGCAGCTTTGATGCTCTGGAGATCTAAACGCCTCTTCTTCAAACCAATTCTCAGAAGTCCAGAAGAGAAAGAAGGAAGAAGAGAGCATGTTAAAGCCCATAAACAGAAAGCCACCCACAAAAGTTTGCGCCCCATAATTTAGGGAAGTCTGTCAGAAAGGAAAGAGCAAGATGAGATGAGTACCCCTTTTTTCCTTATTAGGCAAACAACCATGAATCCATTGGAAAGATGGGAAAGGATACACAAGACACTGAGGCCGCGTTTGGTATTCTTAAAGTGTTTTTGAGGGAAATGAAAATGGAACAGAGATGAAAGTGAGTTAAAAAATGTACTTGGCATGAGTGAACTTTCATATATTTTTCATTTGAGGCCAACTGAGCTTGAATATAGTCAGTCTTCTAACTGCATAGGTATGAGATACGATAAAAACACCAAAATCAAGGATTCTATAACACACCCACTTCAGGTTTGACAGGAGGAGCAGAAAGAAGACGCTAACATATTCATCCACGAATTTTTTTGCCAACTTTCATAGTGAACAAAAATAAAAAATAGGGGCCCCGTTTGGAGTGAAAATATCCTCAAAACGTTTCACAGAAACCGAAACAAAACTCCTCTCACATATTTGTCTCGTATTCCGTAAATTAGTATTCAAAAGCAGCTTATAAGCTACTTATAACCTGTCCAAACAGGCCCAGGATTCATCCCAAGTCGATTCTTAATCAGCGGCAATCCTCGCTATTTGCTTCCAGCCAGCCTCCTCCATCCCAAGTTTTTGTTAACTTGTGAATTTTTAATTTTCCTTTTTACACTAGTTTTAAGCCATAATGACAGAGTATGCAGAAGAACCAGCGACTCTACCAATCTATCTACCTAGTTACTCATTGACTTGTGTCGTGGAAACAGAATCAGTTCACTCTACTTCTATCTACCATTCGGCGAGATATTAGCGTAAAACACCGAAAACTAAAGGCAGACGAAAGAATAGAAAAGCCAGATGACAAAATCAAAAATATTCAGAGCACAAAAAGAGGTAATCCCGACGGAAAGGAAGAGATAGACAGGAGAAAGATCAGCCGGGTCATCGCATGACCAGAAGTAAGGATGATAACTTCTTTTTTTTAAAAAAAGAAATAAATTAAAAAGAACACAAAATCAAACCTGAGAAGGTAGATAGCTAGTAGTGACTGTAGACGCTGCCTGCTTGTGAAGCTGAAATCGCGACGGAGCAGAGAAGAAAGTCGAACGCTATGATCTGATACCCAGGACGCGTTTCACTTTTTTATTTATTATACTTCCCTTTCCACTTCGCAACTAGATTGACCAACCACGAAATTAAAAAGATTCCTCCTTTTTTCGTATGAAATGTAAATATTTGTTGAAGTCTCCGGATTATATACCTGTAATCGTTTCAGACTTTCAGTCTCTGCTGAAAATTTAATTTTATTTTATTGCTGGATATGAATCGCAGGAGGATACGTGTTCCTCATGACACCGGTGTGGGCTGGTGGGGTCAGTTGCATCCATTTATGAGGTTGACAGAGGCTTGTAGGATTTTTTCCTTCTCACTACCTCTCTTTTTCCGTCCGCAGAGTAGCATTTAAATATCAGCTCAAGGCCCAACTAACTAACGGAGAATCGGAAATGGACGGAATTCACTAATTTACGTCTTCAGTGAAATTACCAGGAACCTTCGCATGCGATTTCCTCGTTTTTGTTTTTGAAAAAATAATTTACTCCTTTCCAATATTACAAAGCCCTCCGAGTTGGACTCGTAATTTTCAACCAGAGTTGTATAAGACTATTAAGTACTTTTTGGAAAATAACTGAATTGCTTTATAAGAAAGTAAGAAATCTCATGTTTTTGTTCTTGTACGTCTAATTTCAATATAGTCGTATTAAAATAAATAAATAGAAAATTACTGCTTTAAACAGACACAGGACAGGAGAGTAGGAAATCGGATGACTAAAGTCAAAAAACCCAAAAAGGGGCACTGCCTACTCCATGTGTCGTGAGGGGAGGATAGGT